>NW_025148905.1:0-1343 GCF_004010195.1 Chiloscyllium plagiosum | reverse complement strand
CACTGTGATGGTGTACACAGTCCTACATGCTGGTGGTGTAGCTGCTGCTGGGTTACAGATCAATGCACTCGGATGGTGTGCACAGTTCTAGACGGTAGGAGGGTAAATGCTCCAGGTGCACAGATCATTGCATTGGTGTGGGGAACACAGTCCTACATTCTGGGTAGGTAACTGCTCCAGGGTTAACAATCATTGCACTGGGGTGGTGTACACAGTCGTACATTCTTGGTGGGGAACTGTACCTGGTTTACAGATCAATGCACTGGAATGTTGTACACATTTCTACATCCTCGGGGCGTAACTATTCCTGGTTTACAGATCAATGCAGAGGGGTAGTGTATGCAATCCAACATACTGAGAAGGTAACTGCTGCTCGTTTTCAGATCAATGCACTGGGGTGGTCTACACAGTGCTACATGCTGGGAGGGTAACTTCACCTGCGTTACAGATCAATGCACTGGGGTGGGGTACACTGTGCAATATACTGGGAGGGTAACTGCTCCTGGTTTACAGATCAATGCACTGGGGTGGTGTACACAGTCCTACATGCTGGGAGGGTAACTGCTCCTGGATTACAGATCAATGCACTGGGGTGGACTACACAGTCCTATATGCTTGGAAAGTATCTGCGTGGACTACACAGTCCTATATGCTTGGAAAGTATCTGCTCCTGGTTTACAAATCAATTCCCTTTGGTGGGGTACACAGTCCTACATGCTGGGTGGAGTAACTGCTCCTAATTTACATATCAATGCACTGGGGTTGGTTTCACAGTCCTACATTCTGGGAGTGTATCTATTTCTGGTTTTAAGATCAATGCACTTCCCTTGATGTGCACAGTCCTACATGCAGGGCGGGTAACTGCTCCTGGTTTATAGATCAATGCACTGTTATGGGGTACATAGTCCAACATGCCGGGATGGTAACTATTCCAGGTTGGCAGATCAATGCACGTGGACGGTGTACACAGTCCTACATGCTGGGGATAACTGCTCCTGGTTTACACTTCATTGCACTGGGTTAGTGTACACAGCCTTAGACGGTAGGAGGGTAAATGCACCAGGTGCACAGATCAGTGCATTGGGGTGGGGAACACAGTCCTACATTCTGGGTAGGTAACTGCTCCAGGGTTACAGATCATTGCACTGGTGTGGGGTACACAGTCGTACATTCTTGGTGGGGAACTGTTCCTGGTTTACAGATCATTGCACTGGGATGTTGTACACATTCCTACATTCTCGGGGGGTAACTGTTCTTGGTTGACAGATCAATGCGCTGGGGTGGTGTACACAGTCCTACATGCTGGCGGAGGTGTAACTGTTCCTGGTTTACAGATCAATGCG
>NW_025148904.1:0-1343 GCF_004010195.1 Chiloscyllium plagiosum | reverse complement strand
AAGGAAAGGTCTTCTCCTAAACTCCAGGATACAGCAAGTGCTCACCTCCCAGCACACACACAGGTGTTCAATCTTCAGAGGCCAAGTCCCAGGGCTGGGCCTCCCCACAGGAACAGCTCATCTGGAAGGTTATAATTTCTTCAAAAAGGGCTCAGTCCAAACACGAAAAAAAGCAAAGACACATACAAAAAATAAAGAAAACTAGAGTCCAAGGGCTTAGCCCTACCACAAAATTAACATTTTACTTTTGAGAAAAGGACAAGGAGAGAAGAGTAACACAGGCTAATAACCAGCCAGTGAAACAACAATCCTGAGAATTGAGTCACATTGTGTGCATCAGGAGTTTAGAAATCAGTCCTTACTAAAGGAATACTACTTAACAAACTGGCTAGATAATTCACAGGAATCAGGAATCCCCTCCCCTCCCCTCCAAAAAAAAGGGAAGCAGAAATCAACAGTAACACACTGACTGTGGCCCAGTCAGCACAGAGTCACCCCCTAAACTGAGGAGACTCTGAATCGCTTGTTTATAATATTTTATTAAACAAATTACAAAACAATTTACAAAAAACAGTTAACATTTACAGCTGTATACAACAGCAATTTTGCAAGGGAGAGGAGCAGCAAAGCCAGACCTCAAACCCTACCATTCAACCAGTTTACAGGGAGAGGAGGACAAACCTCAAATCCCAGTTTCAAATCTAAAAAGACAGCAACAATGACCTTTAAACATAAGACAATCCAGTTACATAAAAAACGTGCAGACAACACAGACCCAGCAAGGCCCCGCCCCTACCCACCTTCCGGCTCTCGGTCCACCCCATGCCCCTTCCAGTTCTCGGTCCGCCCTGACACACCTTTCGACCATCTCTGGGGCAGCCCGCCCCGGTACCTGCCCGGGGTGACAGCGCTGAGGACGGCTACCCGCCTTCTGGCTCTCGGTCTGCCCCTACGTACCATTGGGCTCTCACCCACCCTGATGCACCGTCCGGCCAGTGGGCTATCCTGGCACACCTTCCGGCCACCTCTAGGACAGCCCATCCCCTTCCCTGGGATGACAGTGTGCAGGGTAGCCCACAAGCCTTCCGGATCTTAGCCTGCCCCTACGCGCCTGCTGGCTCTCGGCTGCTCTGACACCTTGCGACCACCTCTAGGACAGCCCGTCCCAATTACCCCTTCTCGGGACAACAGTGCTCAGAACAGCCTACCCACCATCTGGCTCTCTGGGAGACTGGCATCAGGGTGGCCTAACCACCCTCCGGCTTTCGGGACAGCCTACCAACCTTCAGATTCACAGGAAGGCCTACCCACTTTTTTTTAAATTTCAAAAATATACTTTATTC
>NW_025148903.1:0-1343 GCF_004010195.1 Chiloscyllium plagiosum | reverse complement strand
CTGTATTGTTCTATGATCTATGTTCTATGTTCTAACCTGTCTTTGTTTCTTTCTCTCCCCATACCTGACTTCCCACTCCCTTCCCTGGAAATGTCCATAATTCGACAGCCCAATTCTTCAGAAACATTGAAAAGTTACTTTCTAAAATGAAGTAGATTCTCGCTTTACTGAGTTAGGCCTGAGGTGTGCAAAGCTGTGATCACAGGGACTACTGGTCAGACAATGGAAATTCACAGTTTTATGGCTCATATTTTACTTCTCAGACTTGGTAGCTGGTCTGAAATGTTAAAGGCCCCCACAGCTTCCTCTGAAACATTCAGACTTTGAGTGGGTGTAGCCAGAAAGGATGGGGACTTTTTCATCAAACTCAACAGTTCCTAGACTTCTGCTGTTGGGTGATGAAGATTAAACTATCACTTCTGTTTTATGCAAGACAACAATTATATGAACTATACTTACTGAATTTGCAATGCTTCTTTGGGTGTTGAAGACTAATTACAAAATGATTTATGAAAAGAACAGTAATGAATATTTATGTAGAACCATTCATTTAATACAACACCTCAGGGCATTGCACTTCTTACAAATAATGATTCTGGGAGGTAGAAAATAGTATGAAAGACAGGTTCTGTTGTTTTATTTGGGATGATTTCCTTGTATTATTAAGTTTATTTTGTTCTGTAACCCCATTTGAAGTTTGATTGGATGTTGCCCTGAAGTGATTGTGCGGGTCCTCATTTTGTGCCCATTTTCTTAAACATGGAGGTGAAGTACAGAGACAGAGAGATGAAAAGAGGGAATTCCAGAGATTGGAGGCCTAGGCAACTGAAGGAGCAATCACCTGTGATGAAACGATTCAAATCAGAGATTTTTAAAACGCCACAGTTACAAATACACCCATATCTCAGAGTTGTGGTGCTACGGATGATACAGAGACAGGGAGGGGCAAGGCCATGGTGAGATTTAAAAGGAAGCATGAGATATGTGACCTCAGATTTATCCATGGTCACAGAAAGTGTCGTTTGTGATCGAGAGTGGGATGGAGTTCATTGCTAAGAAATGGAGTATGTCGTGGAGACTTAAGACTTCCTAATATTTAATTGGAAGGACGTTTTGCTGATCCAGTACAAGATATCAAACCTAAAGCTGACTGTTTCAAGACAATTGGAGAGGTAATGATGAAAAGTGGACTTGTGGAGATGCAGATTGTTCTCTTAACATACAAGATAAGAGGAGACTATCCAGCCCCAAAAGCCTGCTTGACAATTCAATTCAATAGGCGGTTCTGTGGGGGCGAGAGAGACTCACTTTTGGTATGTTGCCTCCCAGGTGCAAGGATACGT
>NW_025148902.1:0-1343 GCF_004010195.1 Chiloscyllium plagiosum | reverse complement strand
ATGGAATCGGACTGTACAAATCCCTGCTTTGATACTGCGGTAGTACACATCACTCTCTGACACAGGAGAAATGTTACCCCAGCGGTGAGGCTGACACTTACAGAATTAAGGATCACTTCTGAAGACAACATTCCATCCAAGTTCAATCAAACACGATGAAGGTTTTGCTGCACTGTTTTAGTTTGTTTCAGTTATTTGATGAGCTTTATAACTGCAATAAATGGAGATCTTATCGCATTTCTCAATTTCTCCCTGAATTTACTCTGGGCCAATGCATAAATACATGTGTTTGTACAGGAGCTCAACAGTTGAAACATATCTGCGGTATAGTCTGCGATAAGCAACGGATTCGTGTATTGATCCGGCTCAAAATGACCATCTGTAATCCTGGAAATGAGGAAAAAGACAACAGCAGGTATCCACAACACGATGAAAGTGCCAGAAATGGCAAACAGTAAAATGATGGATTTCCTTCGGCTCTGCATCTCTGGATCGTCGCTGTTCTGGGTGTTGTGTTGACCTTGCAGTGCTATGCGGGTTCGATTCGCCATCACAATGTGTCGAACAGTTAGAGCGTTGAACAGTAAAATAAGGAAGTATGGTAACAATGGGTTAAAGATTATATCAATCCAGTTAAAGGTTATCCATCCTGGCCATGTAAAATATGCTGGCTTGAAATCAACAGCCCACTCTACATTGTCAATTATATAGCCAGGTTCAAAAGCAAAGTACAGCAGAATATTTTTGATGCACGATACAACACACAGGGTCGTTATAATCACAGCTGCAGTCTTCTCCCTGCAATACCTCTCCCTGAGCTTTTGACAGCAAATGAGGACAAAGCGATCGACAGTGAAAGCGACTGTCAGCCAAACAGAGCAGTCAACAAGCACATAGTTGATCACCTCATTGATGCTCACTGTGGAAGTGTAGTGTAAAAATGAAAATGGGAAATAGTAATAAAGTATGTAATAAATTATCACATTGAAAATAATGACCAGAAAGTCCACTATCGTCATTCCCACCAAGTAAAGAGTGATGCCCTTGGACAGACCACAGCCTCCTCGGACCAGAAGGACAATTGTCAGGAGGTTAGCTACAAAGAGAAGAGTCAAATCTCCAAATTAATTGAAAAACATGACTTGGAAATTACAGCAAAAAATGAAGCCATTAATTCCAGTGGTGTTATGCTTTTCTTTGTGCTTTATATAGACTTTGTCCATCTAATTTTACCTCACCATAATAAGATATTCTTTTGTTGGCGTTTCTTTCTTTTAGATTCCCCAATCTGACAAACTCACACAGTCTGCGGTGGTTTGATAATACTGTACAAATCATGAAGA
>NW_025148901.1:0-1343 GCF_004010195.1 Chiloscyllium plagiosum | reverse complement strand
GTCATCTACAGGCCCGCAAACAGTAGTCTGGATATCGGATGTAAGTGAAATCAGGAGCTGAAATTGGTCTGTCGCAAAGATGTCACTACAGTTGTTATGGGGGATTTTAACATGCAGGTTGACTGGGAAAATCAGGATGGTATTGGGCCTCAAGAAAGAGACTTTGTGGAGTGCCTCAGAGATGGATTCTTAGAGCAGCTGGTGCTGGAGCCGACCAGGGAAAAGGCAGTTCTGGATCTGGTATTGTGTAACGAACCAAAATTGGTCAGAGACCTCGAAGTGAAGGAGCCATTGGGAAGTAGTGACCATAATACAATAAGCTTCAATCTGCAATTTGAGAGGGAGAGGGTACAGTCGGAAGTGACAGTACTTCTGTTAAATAAAGAGAATTATGGAGCTATGAGGGAGGAGCTGGCCAAAGATCAATGGTGCAATACCTTAGCAGGGATGACCGTGGAGGAACAATGGCGGATATTTCTGTGTATAATGCAGAAGTTGCATGGATAAGTTCATTCCTAAAAGGAAGAAAGATCCCAGGAGGAGGCATGGACGGCCGTGGCTGACGAGGGAAGTAAAAGAGAAAAAGTATAACATAGCTAAGATAAGTGGGAAAACTGAGGACTGGGAAGCTTTTAAAGAGCAACAGAGGATTACTAAGAAGGAAACACGCAGAGGAAAAATGAGGTACGAAGGTAAACTGGCCAAGAATATTAAGGAGGATAGTAAAAGCTTTTTTACGTGTGTGCAATGTAAAAAAAGGTTAGGACAAAAATTGGGCACTTGAAGACAGAAACAGGGCAATATATTACGAGGAACATAGAAATGGCAGAGGAATTAAATGGGTACTTCAGATCTGTGTTTACTTGGGAAGACACAAGCAATCTCCCTGAGGTAACAGTGGCTGAAGGACCTGAACATAAGGGAATTTATATTTGCCAGGATTTGGTGTTGGAGAGACTGTTAGATCTGAAGGTTAATAAGTCTCCGGGGCCGATGGTCTGCATCCCAGGGTACTGAAGGAGGTGGCTCGGGAAATCGTGGATGCGTTGGTGATTATTTTCCAGAGTTCAATAGATTCGGGGTCGGTTCCTCAGGATTGCAGGGTAGCTAATGTTATACCACTTTTTAAGAAAGGTGGGCGAGACAAAGCAGGAAATTATAGACCAGTTAGTCTGACCTCAGTGGTGGGAAAGATGCTGGAGTCTATTATAAAGGATGAAATTACGGCACATCTGGATAGTAGTAACAGGATAGGACAGGGTCAGCATGGATTTATGAAAGGGAAATCATGCTGGACTAATCTTCTTGATTTTTTTGAGGATGTAACTATGAAGTTGGATGAG
>NW_025148900.1:0-1343 GCF_004010195.1 Chiloscyllium plagiosum | reverse complement strand
CACTGTTTGTCATGATGGGTCATCAATGACATCCTCCTATTTCTGCATAATTGACTTGACTAGTGAATGGCCTCTTCCTGCTCACATGGAAGAGGCTCAAAGACCTGACTTGGCAACTCCTGTCACCTGTTTAACACCTCGATGTTCTGTCCACACTCCTTCCCTCCTTGTTTAACAGGCAGGAGGGACTGAATGGGCTACCCCTGTTCTTGTCCAATAGTTTCAGTGGGTTTGATACATTCCCTTGCAACCAGCTTGAGGTGCTGATTGAGCTGCTCTTGTTTAACTGTGGGACTAGTTGGACAACTACATGAATGTTACCTTCACTTTAGCAACACAGTTTAGATGCTATCCAGGCATTGCTGCACATGGACATGGACTGCTTCAGCAATGGACAGGTGGCAAAATATTCTAAACAATCTACAGTGAACATCTCCCACTTCTCACCGTATGATGTGGGAAAGACGTTGAAGCAGCTGAAGAAAGCTACCTTGAGGATGCGCCCTGAGATGTCCTGTGACAGAAATGATTTATCCTTACCAACCACAAATATCTTTCCTTGTCCACTGAATGCATCTAACCAGTGGGGAGTTTACAATTCATTCCCATTGTATTCAATTCTGTTCGGGTCCCTTGATACTATCCACAGTTAAATCCTGCCTTGATACCAGGGCCAGTCACTCTTACCGCGTGTTCATATCTTCTATTCATGTGAATAGGTCACGGTATGTTTGTGAGGGGCGTTTCCTTCTCACAGAGGGTAGTGACTGTCAGGACTTCTGTATTCCAGAGAAGTGGGGAGGTAGATCACTAAGATATTTGGAAGGGGGCACAATGGATATATGAGGCATCAGAATATTGAGGGCTGCAGGGATTGAGCATAAAAGAATAGCTGAGGATTTTGCAGATTAGCTATGATCATACTGACGGGAAAAAAAGACAAGAAGGGCTGAATGACCTATTTGTGTATCTGACGTTCACTCATTCTGTTATTGGGAAGTAATTTTCCTGGAAGTTCTGTTATTGGACGTTGCAATCAGGGAGACCAGAGGGTTTTGTGGGCCATCGCTGGGTGAGGTATGGGCGCTGTATTTACAGTGAATCTGGATCGGCAACATAACCAACAAATGAAGACAGTTCTGTAAAGACAGGGGAATGAGATCTTTCACTCCATCACCTACCCTTTCTTTTCCCAAGAATATTTGCCAACCCCATGTCAAAATGTGTGTGACAGTCTTCATTGGCTGAATGGTTTCTGCTGTTTCTGTGCACCAGGTTACTGTGGTAAATGGCCTCCGACTGTTCCTGTACAGTAGGTTTGAGAGGTTCAATCGAACATAGGA
>NW_025148899.1:0-1343 GCF_004010195.1 Chiloscyllium plagiosum | reverse complement strand
CAGTGACAGGGATTGAATCTCAGTCAGTGACAGTGATTGAGCTTCATTCAGTGACAGGGACTGAATCTCAGTTAGTGACTGGGATTGAAGCTCAGACAGTGACACGGATTGAATCTCAGTCAGTGAAAGGAATTGAATCTCAGTCAGTGACAGTGATTGAGATTCAGTCAGTGACAGGGATTGTATCTCAGTCTGTGACAGGGATTGAGCCTCAGTCAGTGACAGGGATTCAATCTCAGTCAGTGACAGGGATTGACCCTCAGTCAGTGCCAGTGATTGAGATTCAGTCAGTGACAGGGATTTACCCTCACTCAGTGACAGGGAGTGGACATCAGTCAGTGACAGGGATTGACCCTCAGTCAGTGACAGGGATTTAATCTCAATCAGTGACAGGGATTGAATCTCAGTCAATGACAGGGATTGATTCTCAATCAGTGACAGGGTTTGATCCTCAGTCAGTGACAGGTATAGAGCCTCAGTCAGTGACAGGGATTGAGCCTCAGGCAGTGACAGGGATTGACCCTCAGTCAGTGTCAGTGATTGAATCTCAGTCAGTGACAGGGATTGAACCTCAGTCAGTGACAGGGTTTGAACCCCAGTCAGTGACAGGGATTGAGATTCAGTCAGTGACAGGGATTGACCCTCACTCAGTGACAGGGAGTGGACATCGGTCAGTGACAGGGATTGAGCCTCAATCAGGGACAGGGATTGAATCTCAGACAGTGACAGGATTGAACCTCAGTCAGTGACACGGATTGAATCTCAGTCAATGACAGGGATTCACCCTCAGTCAGTGACAGGGATTGAATCTCAGTCAGTGACAGGGATTGAATCTCAGTCATTGACAGTGATTGAGATTCAGTCAGTGACAGGGATTGAATCTCAGTCTGTGACAGTTATTCAATCTCAGTCAGAGACCGGGATTGATCCTCAGTCAATGACAGGGATTGAATCTCAGTCAGTGACAGGGATTGAATCTCAGTCAGTGTCGGGGATTGAAGCTCAGTCAGTGACAGGGATTGAATCGCAGTAAGTGACAGGGAGAGAACCTCAGTCAGTGACAGGGATTGACCATCTGTCAGGGACAGGGATTGAATCGCAGACAGTGACAGGGATTAAACCTCAGTCAGTGACAGGGATAGAACCCCACTCAGTGACAGGGATTGAACCTAAGTCAGTGCCAGTGATTGAGATTCCTCAGTGACAGTGATTGACCCTCAGTCAGTGACAGGGATTGAATCTCAATCAGTGACAGGGATTGAATCTCAGTCCATGACTGGGATTGACCCTCAGTCAGTGACAGTGATTGAGATTCAGTAAGTGGCAGTGATTGAACCTCAGTC
>NW_025148898.1:0-1343 GCF_004010195.1 Chiloscyllium plagiosum | reverse complement strand
CAAAGAGGTCTGCCATGGTCTTATATAAATCTCCGTTTTTGGGGCACCATGCTGGTGAGAAAGGCCAAAGGGATATTCTCCATGAAGAGCTTACGACGACCCAACAGACCCGGGCGGGGGGTGGGGGAGGGGGTTGGGGGTGGGAGGGACATCCAACACAACAGAATGCTTTTCCTAGCACAGAAAGTAAGGATATTTTTTCACTTGTGCATCTGTGTAAAGTATTCTGGGCAGGCCCAGGAAAAGAGAAACCAGGTCCATCCCCAATTCAGTCCCCTCGACCCACTCGATCACACCTGACACAGTGCTCCAATATATATGAAGCCTGCAGCAGGACCACAAGCAATGAGTAAGAGTGTCTGTAGTCATTCTGCATTTAGGACATGCTGAAGATAATCCCACTTTGAATTTTGGGAGATAATCTAGGGTCAGATAGACCCTATGAAGAATTTTCAACTGCATGGAATGGGTACTATTACTGATGAAATTCTTCGAGCATTTTCACAAATCTCCTCCCATGGCTCCGAAGTGTTCTGAACCAAGGGTACTGACAGAGACTGTATTCTAAGCAATAAGCACCCTCTTCTCTCTATCGGATCTGTAAGAGTCTGGTAAAAGTGTGTTTTTTTAATAAAATCTCTGATCTGGAAAAGAAAGAGAAGAGGTCTCTCCTAGCCAGTCCATACGTATGAGTTATTTGATTAAATTACATCATTGATTCTCCCTCAAATAGCACGAGGTGACTCAGTGGTGAGCATTGCTGCCTCACAGCACCAGGGTCCCGAATTTGGTTCCGTCCTTGGGTGCCTGGCTGTGTGGAGTTAACATATTCTCGCCGTGTCTGTGTGGGTTTCCTCCCACAGTCCAAAGATGTGCTGGTTAGATGAATTGATTATTGATAAATCACCCATAGTATTCAGTGATGAGTAGGTTGGGTCATTCGTCAGGGGAAATATAGGATGTTAGGGGAATGGGTCTGGGTGCGCTACTCTTCAAAGGGTCAAAGTGGACTTGCTGGGCCCAAGGGCTTGTATCTACACTGTAAGGATTCTACCAATTCTAAATCACTCCAGCAAGGCACACCCCTTGCTGCCCACAGTTTAACTTGTATCCATTATCCCAGGATGACAACCTGGTATACCAATTATAGGGGTAAGAAACATGGTTTTGGCTGTATTGCCCTCAATCTGACGCATTGTCATTCATGCTTTTCCAGTATTGATAATTATTGGGTTATGACAATACTACATAAATGTTCTCATTTTATCTAAGACCAGTAGACTAATAAGGGTTCACTTTGTCTGAGAGGTTTCAATATCTAATCCAATTGACGCCGAGTCCTC
>NW_025148897.1:0-1343 GCF_004010195.1 Chiloscyllium plagiosum | reverse complement strand
ACAGAGGACGGTTGCTGAGGTGTCATAGGGATCAGTGCTTGGGGCCCAGCTATTCACAATGCCCTTTAAACATTTGGTTGCTGGAATCAGATACAATATATCACAGCCTGCTAACGGATTTGGGATTGTGAGTGGGTGAGGAGGCTGTAAAAAAGCACTGAAAAGACTAAGACAAGTGGAGTGAATGTGTAAATACGTGACAGATGGAGAACAATGTGGATCGAGGTGACGGTGTGCCCTTTGATGCAAATGATAAATTAGCAGCCTAACATTGGAAAGGGATTGGTGGAAACATGTTGATCTACAAAGGGACGTATGTTCCTTTTTGTTGTTTCCTTCTGCATAAACCTCTGAGCTTCCTGAAGCGCAGTGAGTTCTACAACCAGAAGTCAGTACTAGGCATGGCGTTGGCACGCTGCCCAGTGTACACAGACCCACCAAGTGGGGAGCTGTAACACTGAAAAGGCTCTCCATCTTGTGCACAAGTCACTGAAAGTAATATTTCAGAAACAGAAAGCAGTGAGGAAGATAAATGGTGTGTTGACCTTAATTTCAGTGGGATGTGAGTCCAGGAGAAAGGGTGTCTTCCTGCAGCTGTCCATACCCTTGGTGAGATATCATCTCGAGCATTGTGCAGTATTGTGGGCAGTTTTGGTCTCCTTACTTAATAAAGGACAAACCTGACATTGTTGGAGAACACTGAAGGATGACCAGACTGATCTCTGGGATGATGGTCTTGTGGGAGCAGAGTTTGGGGCGACTGGGTCTGTATTCCTTTGGGTTTAGGAAAATGAGTGGGATCTCATTGAAATATACAAAACTCTGACAGGGTGAGACAGATTGGAAGCAGGGATGATAATTCCCCTGGCTGGGACTTCTAAAACAAGGAGCCACAGTCTTAGGTACAGGCAGTCACTCTGCATTGAGATGAGAATAAATTTCTGCACTCACTGACTGGGGAACCTGGGGAATTCGCTCGCACCTGGAAACCGAGACACTGATTATAAATAAGGATTTAGAGACAGTAAAGTGATGGTGGGAGAGCAGGAGTACGGTATGGAAATAAAGAGCCAACCATCATTATATTGAATTGGTTAGCAAACTCGATGGACCAAACGTACTACTGCACCGCCTATTTTATAGCTCCCAAGGTTACTAACATTAACGGATGTTTATATCATGTGGGGTAAGTGCATTGAGGATATTTTTTCCATGAACTAGAATAGGGAGGCTAAATGTGTTTTCCATTCCTGATGTTTCTGTGCATTCTGTGGGAAAGCTGTGTAAATGCTGTCATAAGCTCTCAGATATTAGGAAGGAGGTTTCTGCAGGGTTCCCATTAC
>NW_025148895.1:0-1343 GCF_004010195.1 Chiloscyllium plagiosum | reverse complement strand
TAATGTAATGAGTAATTGAATGCATCAAAGAAAATGATAATTATGTTCTTGATCAGGAAAGTTAAGTAGGGTTATGGATAGAAAGCATGAGCATGGGATGACGTGCCATACTAATTATGATAGAATGGTGGCAACAAAAGGACTAATTCTGCGCCGATATCTTATTGCTTTAAAATGTTTTGAATATTAATGAATGGTTCCTCAATCAGGACCTGAATACTTGACAGTTGTAAAGCGCTGCTTAATATATCCATATTTTTATTCAATGTTTGAACTCCAACAGTGGTCAGTGCACTAGACGAGACAGTTTTGAGGGCACCCACACGCACACACATGTAGTTTTTCAGTGATCATTGAAGACAGAGTCCACACACAATAGGAGGAGATGCTAGTTTGGGTATCAGAAGACAACTCTGTCCTTTCACTCTGTCCCAGTAAAAGTATATGTTTCATGGGAGGAGGTAGAAAGGTGAATTAGTAAAGGATTTGAGTGCACATATAAAACTTGCATGTCATTCAGAATGTAATGTTCAGAACAGGACACCACAGTTTCCTGAAGACAGACTTGGGATTTATACCTCGATAACACTGGAAAAAAATCCATGTGGACAGAATATATGTACAGAAGGGGAATGGAGGGGGAAGTAGGGGGAAGTAGGGGGATGGATTATTCAAGGATAGTTAGCATCGATGTCTTAACAAGAAATCGTGTTTGGCAATTTTGATTTTTTTCGCAGGAGAACTGATGACAGGAATATATTTGATGTGGCCTACGCTTACTTTACCGATGCTGCAGGTGATGAAAATCTGATATAAAATTTTAAATGATGGAGAATCTCTGCAGGCCTTGCAGCATCCGTGCAGAGAGAAACAGAGTTAATGTTTCGAGTCCAGTGCCCCTCCTTCAGAACTTCTGAATTCCATACGAAGTCTTGACAAGGTAAAATGCTCCCTCACCTAATGCTTGACTGTTGTGCATTTCTACAGCTGCTGGCATGGGAATTTCATTTTTTAAAAGCCTCGTCTGATGGTGAAACACATATCTTCACCTGTCAACTTGCCCTGCAGATCTGCAGGTAATATGCAGACTTCTTTTGGCGAATTCATTGCCTTGCCATTTTCTCAAATGTCATGAAGAATGCCACCACATTTATTTCCTCAAATTTCCATTGGGCCTGTACAAACCTAAGCATTTTCTTACTGGCCATTATTTCATGACTTGAATTTTCTTAATTAGTCTGCCGAATCAAATGGTTCATGTCTTTTTTTAACTGCATCAATTGAAGCTTATTTTTCTTTCTCACTTTCCCTTTAAGATCTCTCGTTTAAGCCTGTACAATCCC
>NW_025148894.1:0-1343 GCF_004010195.1 Chiloscyllium plagiosum | reverse complement strand
ACAGAGGAGATCGTGCTGGATGTCTTGAAACGGATATAGATGGATAAATCCCCAGGACCTGATCAGGTCTACCCTAGAGCTCTGTGGGAAGCTAAAGAAGTGATTGCTGGGCCACTTGCTGAGATATGTTACCATCGATAGTCGCAGGTGAGGTGCCGGAAGACTGGAGGTTGGCTAACATTGTTCCATTGTTTAAGAAGGGTGTTAAGGACAAGCCAGGGAACTGTAAACTAATGAGTCTGACGTTGGTGGTGGGCAAGTTGTTGGAGAGAATCTTGAACGACAGGATGTGCATGTATTTGGAAAGGCAAGGACTGATTCGGGATAGTCAACATGGCTTTGTGCATGAGAAATCATGTCTCACAAACTTGATTGAGTTTTTTGAAGAAATAACAAAGAGGATTGATGAGGGCAGAGGGGTAGATGTGATCTATGTGGACTTCAGTAAGGGTTTTGATAAGGTTCCTCATGGGAGACTGAATGGCATTGTTAGATTTTGTGGAATATAGGGAGAACTAGCTATTTGGATACAGAACTGGCTCAAAGGTAAAATACCTTTTACCTTGGTGGTGGAGGGTTGTTTTTCAGACTGGGGAGCCTGTGACCTGTGCAGTGCCATAAGGATCGGTGCTGGATTCACTATCTTTTGTCATTGACATAAATGAGTTGGATGCGAGCATAAGAGATACAACTAGTAAGTTTGCAGATGACGCCAAAATTGGAGGTGTCGTGGAGAGCGAAGTGGGTCACTCCAGATTGATCAAATGGCCAATGGGCCGAGAAGTGGCAGATGGAGTTAAATTCAGATAAATGCGAGATGTTGCATTTTGGGAAAGCAAATCTTAGCAGGACTTATACAATTAATGGTGAGGTACTAGGGAGTGCTGCTGAACAAATTTACCTGGGAGAGCAGGTTTATAGCTCCTTAAAAGTGGAGTCGCAGGTAGATAGAATAGTGAAGAAGGCTTTTTACATGTTTCCCTCTATTGGTCAAAGTACTGAGTACAGGAGTTGTAAGATCACATTGCGCTGTACAGGACACTGGGTAGGCCACTGTTGGAATATTGCGCGCAATTCTGGTCTCCTTCCTATCGGAAAGATGTTGTGAAACTTGAAAGGGTTCAGAAAAGATTTCAAGGATGTTGCTAGGGTTGGAGGATTTGTGCTGTAGAGAGAGGCTGAAACAGACTGGGGTTGTTTTCCTTGGAGCATCGGAGGCTGAGGGATGATATTATAGAGGTTTACAAAATTATGAGGGGCATAGATATGGTAAGTAGGTGAAGTCTTTTCCCTAGGGTCAGGGTGTCAAGAACGAGAGGGTATGGGTTTAGGGTAAGGGGGTA
>NW_025148893.1:0-1343 GCF_004010195.1 Chiloscyllium plagiosum | reverse complement strand
CGGGCGTGGAATTAATCCCTTTTCTTTGTTAATAGTTAGTAAATGCGGAATGGCCGCTGACTCCATAAAAAGAGTACCCGTGATCTAGTCAGTTCATTGTGACATTGAGAAGCTCAGAGAGAAAATGCAAAGAGCAATGTTTATTCTCCTGTGTTTTCTGATTCTGGCTGAGCCGATGATTGCATCTGATTCAGTGATTGTGAGGCCTTTAAATCCAGGTGGGTGCTTATCTCAATAGGCTTATGGAAGAGCAGGTAAAGGCCATTCATTTCTTCAAAACTTACGCCCTTTCATATCGATGACTGTAACATGGATATGTTGAGCAGATTAGTAACAAATTGGATTCTATCAAACCAGTGCGAAAGGATGCATTTGGGGAGGCCCATCAAATCAAGATAATAGAGAAAGATTGTGAGGCCCCCGGGAAAGGACTGATGATCACAAGGAAACTGGTGTACATATTCAGTGACTTCATAAGATATCCGGAGAAGCAGATCAAGTCTTTAAGAAGGTTCATATGATAAAAACCTTTATTAGCTGCACTGCAAACTTGAAGAAACGTGATGCTGAAACAGCATAAATAATTGCTCAGTCTAGAGTGATTATATCTTGTGTGGTTCGAGAATAAACATCATATAAAATTTGTAATTTGATTCTGAATGGGGAACTCTGGAAACTGCAACAATGCACACCGAGTCCTGGAATGTTGAGCTAGAATGGGAGACTTTATCTTTCGACCAGCACAGAGCTTTTGGGATGAAAGTTCTCTCTACTTGTGCCGTTGCTTTACTGTAATCCAATTGTTCTCTTCTCCTTATCCCTGGGTAGCAAGACAAAGGAAATATTGTCAAGCGTTCGGATTTGCATGTATATCAGTGATAGCAGGCATCAGGATTGGTCGTCTCGATGGCTGCATCAATAATGTCTCACTTTCTGTTGCCCAGGTTTTAACTCCTTTTGTGAAACGTACAACGCTGTGTGCAGAGAGAATCACTGTGGTCCAGGAGAAGTTCGCATCACTGTGTTTTGCCCCAACAATTTCATTTGCTGTAAGAAGTAATGATTGAGACATTGAGAATTGTCCCACATTTATGCCACTCTAATCCTGCGACTGATACTAACTGTATTCCCTGTTGTTCATGTTCAGATCCACTGCATCAATTTAATCACCGTTAAATGATTACATTCGGACTTGCAGCAATAAAACTTAAACCATTGATTGCTGACCCTTGGTTGTTACTCAATTTTCTTTGTGATTTGTGTGTTTGTTCACACTGACAGGAAGGCAGAGGAGGGGGTTTTAGGAAAATGCAGGAGCGTACTGATATCTTTAGCTCTAACAC
>NW_025148892.1:0-1343 GCF_004010195.1 Chiloscyllium plagiosum | reverse complement strand
GGTTGGCTAACGTGGTGCCACTGTTTAAGAAGGGTGGTAAGGAAAAAATCAGAGAAATATAGGTTGGTAAGCCTGACATCGGTGGTGGGCAAGCTGTTGGAGGGAATCCTAAGGGACAAGATTTACATGCAATGGAAAGGCAAGGACTGATTAGGGATAGTTAATATGGCTTTGTGCTTGGGAAATCACGTCTTACGAACTTGATACAGTTTTTTGAAGAAGGAGCAAAGAGGATTAAGGAGGGCAGAGTGGTGGACGAAATCTTTATGGACTTCAGTAAGATGTTTGACAAGGTTTGAATCACACGGAGTACAGGGAGAACTATGCATTTGGATACAGAACCGGCTCGGAAGTAGAAGACAGAGCATGGTAATAGAGGGTTGCCTTTCAGACTGGAGGTCTGTGACCAACAGTGTGTCACAACGATTGAAGTTGGGTTCACTACGTTTAGTCACTTATATAAGTGATTTGGATGTGAGCATAGGTGGGACAGAAAGATTTTGCAGATGATACCAAAATTGAAGGTGTAGAGAACAGCGAATAAGGTTACCTCAGAGTACAATGGGAATTTGATCATATGGACCAATGGGCCGAGGAGAGGCAGATGGAGTTCATATGGACCAATGGGCCGAGGAGAGGCAGATGGAGTTCAATTTAGAGAAATGTGAGGTGCAGCACTTCAGCGAAGGAATGAAGAAGCAGTCTTAAGAGCCATTTTCGTTTTCTGTCAGAAAGGTCCTCACAACATGATTTCCATGGTTTACGTGGAGAATCTTGAGAGCTTACATATATGTACACTATTTTCCCGAGAGACCTCTCTCAACGATACAGAAGTCCATTGAAGATTCCTGTAGTCATTCCAATTGTTAAAAATTCTTTATTAAATTTCTGGAAGGAATCTCTACTGTGCTGTAATTTAGAACTTCCGGGTTAGTAAAATGCAGGGGATGCAGACAATGGAAATGTGGAGCTGGTTTAAGGAACAGATATTGCGTGTCCTTGATAGGTATGTCCCTGGCAGGCAGGGAGGAAGTGATAAGGAAAGAGAACCATGGTTTACTACAGAAATTGCATCTCTTGTATGTGTTGATGAGGCACGATGGTTCAGATGAGGCGATGGAGAGTTACAGACCAGCTTAGAAGGATTTAAAGAGAGAGTTAAAAAGAGCAAAGAGAGGACACGAGCAGTCTTTATCAAATAGAATAAAGGAGAACACTAAAGCTTTCGATAGGTATGTAAGGAATAAAAGGATGATAAGGGTAGGAATAGGTCCAGTCAGAGACAGAAGTGTGAAGTTGAGTGTGGACCATGTGGAGATTGGAGAGGTGCTAAATGAACATTT
>NW_025148891.1:0-1343 GCF_004010195.1 Chiloscyllium plagiosum | reverse complement strand
CACCTGATGAAGGAGCGTCGCTCCGAAAGCTAGTGCTTCCAATTAAACCTGTTGGACTATAACCTGGTGTGATTGCGTGATTTTTGTGTGTGATTTTTAACTTTGTACACCCCAGTCCAACACCAGCATCTCCAAATCAGAAAAGCTATTTCAGTCCTTTTACTCCCCGTTTTTAATTGAAAATTGGCTTCTTAACTCCATCTGAATAGCCTCTATGTTTATCAGTGGCCACATGCTGATCGAATTCTGTGTCATATTAAAATGTTGTATGGATCTATAGCTTTAACCATGGTGGTGCGAATGGTGCAGTTCCTCAGTTAAATGCACAATTGCCTCCAAGTTCAGTTGAAGAACTGCAGGAACAATGGGCTGAATGCCTTCCTCTGGCACCATAATGTTTGTGAAGTCAGTTGACATTTTGAGTGGTTTTATTCATTCATGGGATGTGGGCTTCACTGGCTAAGCCAGAATTTATTAACCACATCTAATTGCCTGGAGGGTGGGTAAGAGTCAACCACATTGCTGTGAGTCTGGAGTCACATGTAGGACCTTATCCCATTTTTTCCTGATATCATTGGTGCCTATATGCAACACAACAACTGGCTGTTCACTCTCCCCCTTCAAAATGTTCTGCAGCCGATAAGTAACATCCCTGATCCGTGCACCTGGGAGGCAACATACCATTCGGGAGTCTCGTTTTCGACCACAGAACCGCCTATCTGCTCCCCTTACAATTGAATTCCCGATGACTATACTCCTTCCACTCTTTTTCCCACCCTTCTGCACAACAGAGCCAGCCATGGTGTCATGAGCCTGGCTACTGCTACCCTCCCCTGGTGAGCCATCTCCCAACAGTATCCAAAATGGAAAGCCTGTTTTGGAGGGAGATGGCCGCAGGGGACACCTGCAATGCCTTTCTGCTCTTTCTCTGCCTTTTGGTCACCCATTCCCTTTTTTCCCAGCAATCTTAATCACAGCGTGACCAATGCACTAAACGTGCTATCCACAACTTCCTCAGCATCACAGATGCTCCACAAGGTGTCCACCCGCAGCTCCAGAGCCGTCATGCGGTTAAGTAAGAGCTGCATTTGGACACACTTCCTGCACGAGAGCTCCCACATTGAGCAAGAGGAGCATAACACGGGCCTGAGATCGCCTGCCATTTTTAATCTTAAGCTTAACTTAGATAAATGAAAAAGGAAAGAAAAGTTATTACCAATCATGGTAAAAAAATGCTCCCACTCCCACTCAGCTCCTCACTCTCCCAACTCCCACTCAACTCCTCACTCTCCCCACTCCCACTCAACTCCTCACTCTCCCAACTCCCACTCAGCTCCTCACTC
>NW_025148890.1:0-1343 GCF_004010195.1 Chiloscyllium plagiosum | reverse complement strand
TTCAAAATCTAAGGACCTAGGATTGGATTGTTCCCCAATGGATCAGAATCAGAGAACATTAGACTGGAATGGTACAACAATGTATCAGGAGCTGAGAGCATTAGACTGGAATGTTCCAACAATGGATCAGAATCTGAGAACATTAGACTGCAATGTTCCAACAATGGACAGGAGTTTATACTTGGGTCTTTACTGGCTTTCCCAGCCTTGGATATCAATAACATTGTGGATCCTGGATATCCTTTGGATTATTCAAGGTGGTTACTATCCCATCCTGGCCATAGTCGGTGTTCCTGATAAGTCATTATATTTGTCTACTAAACCGGGTTGATCTGAATTTCTGCTCATGATATGTAAATTTTGGAAAGTGGAAGTCAATGTCTTCAGTTCTAAACAAAAGTTCATTTCCTTATAAATTATAACTAACAAAGTACTATTTATAAATTACTCACTGATATGCGAGATGGAACCTGACTGTTCTGAAACTCCATAATTCATTTTGTCCTTCACAGATATACATCTCCATGTCCTCCCCCCCGCCCCACCAATCGTGTCCAATACCACCATCATGATATGGTCCTCCGTCTCATTGCAACTTCTGAATAAACCATGATTTGTGACTTTGTACAATCCGGATGCAACAGTTTTAAGTTCCGTCTAACCACATGTCCATCACTAAATAATTGCTCTTGAGGATGTTTAACTTGTTCTCTGCACATAGGGGAAGACAGTTTATGATTGTCAAGCCTTTGACGCATAATTTAGAAACACAGAATATCTCATGAAGGAAATTGGTGGAATTTAAAAGCAACCATTACCATTTGTTATAAAAACTCATCTGCTTGCCTCACGTCCTTTGGTGAAGTCAATGTGTCATGCTTCCCTCGTCAGGTTTCCGTGTAACGTCTGTGATGAACATGTGGGTGTAGTGTACCTTTAAGAGAATTAAAAGCCAGCAATAACTACCTGACAGCACCAAGTGCTCTGAAAATAGATATAATGTAACCTTTGGTTGAAAAAGTCGATTACCTCATTGTCTCGAGCCAAAACTAAATTCAGCAGAACACTTTAAATTATACCCCAAAATACCCACCTCTAATCAAGTTTGAATTGCGGAAATTGACAATCGTAAAGGCCAATGACATAATCCAATAGTTTGAGGGTGGAAAATTGAACAGTTGAGAGGAGAACTACCAAGCTACTAGCATGCAAATACTGCCTGAAAAATAGGTCTTTTAAGGGTACATTTATTGATTAGCAAGTGGTGAAGCAGAATTCCCATGACGAAAACAAAACAGGAATATGGAGATGAGCCAAAAGCTTCCTGGTTTTGAGGTTAGAAG
>NW_025148889.1:0-1343 GCF_004010195.1 Chiloscyllium plagiosum | reverse complement strand
TGAGCCACGACCTTATTTACTTGTGGAGTGGTGCTAAAGGGCCGAATGGCCCACTTGTGTCCCTCAGCCCTGTGTTCTGATGTTCCATTCAGCCCTTTAGACCTTCTACACAGGGGCAGATCGAGACCACTCCAATGGTTAAGTGCAGTTTCAGAAATGTACTTACAAAATCCAGGCTGGGTCAGAAATTGACCACCAACCTCAATCCTCCTTTCCAGGCTTCCCCTCTCTGTAACGTCTGCTCCATATGTGAGTCATGTTCCAGACCCAGATTCTCAGTGAATACAGCCACCATGCCCCACCAAGGGTTAATTCAAACAAATCTTATGCTCTCCCTGAATGCAACATTGTACAATACGATTTGCAGGAAAATAACCCGTTACTTTCCAAAAGCACAACATAAGAATGCAAGAAAAAGGAACAGGAGTTGGCTATTTGGCCCCTCAAGCCTGAACGCTCATTTAATAAGAACATGGCTGATCGGCTCCACGTCTGAACTCCGCTTTCCCACGCAATTCGTTGTATCCCTCCTCAACTCTTTTGGAATAGGGAATTTCAGACATTCACTACCTTCTGAGAGAAGATTGAAATTGGTGTTCCTTATTCGGTATCTATCTCCTTGAGTTCGATGCTCAGGGGAAACACCTTCTCAGCATTTACCTTGTCAAGCCCCTTCTGTATCTTGTACATTTCAGTAATATCACCCTTATGCATTTCAACAGCAATGGATAATCGCCTCACCATTTTCGATGCACTCAATAAATCAACCCTTTCATGCCAGGAACCCGCCTCATGAACCAACCTAGTTACTTCCAACGTTAGCATGCTGACGCTACGTTTCATGCACAGGAACACTCCAATACCTTTGTACTGCTCCTTTTTTTTGGAGTCCTGTCCATTAAATAACAGCCTGAATTTTGCTTCTTAGTGTCATCTACAAACTCGGATGTATATTGCACTCAGCTCCCGCCTCAGGCTATCAGTGCAGATTGTAAATAACTGATGCCATCGGCCTGATATTTGTGGTAATCCAGTAGATACACCTTTATCATGAAGATCCATTAAGCCTGACTCTCCAATTTCTGTGTCATTCCATGCTAATATATTATCCATCAAACTAAAAGCCTCTGTCTTGTGTCAGAACGTTTATTTTATGATATCTTGTGGAAAATCTCTGGAAAGCCTCATGTTGATCAGTTCCCTTTATCACGGCTGTTTGTCACATTCTCAGGAGTTCCTGATGAAGGGCTCTTGCCCAAAACATTGACTTTCCTGCTCCTTGGATGCTGCCTGACCTGTGGTGCTTTTCCAGTATGACTCTAATCTTGACATTCTCAGGATCT
>NW_025148888.1:0-1343 GCF_004010195.1 Chiloscyllium plagiosum | reverse complement strand
GCACTGAGTATTTTCTGGAATCCCAGGGAATGCCATCAGTACTCCAATGCCATCAGAACGGTGATTAGAGGGAAATAATGAATACTGGCCGAGTCATTGCAGTTCACAATCCATGAGTTTTTAAAAAAATGATCCAATGCCCACTTCTGCTAGAGTTTCTCTCAAACTCGAGGGGTGGTTATTGACCATGGTGATGAGCTGTGTGGCAGAGAACAGGAAAAGTGTTTAAGGTGCAAGGCTGAATACTTGCTGCTGAGATTCTTCCTAATTCAGCGAATCATATATTCCAGTGAATAATCCATGTCATAATTTATTGTGCCCAGTCTAATGAACCTTCCTGATCTGAAATATGAGAGACAGATCCTGGTCCCAAGGTTTTCTGGTGAGTCCTGGTCTTTAAATTCCCTACTCCAGTAAACTATACTGAATTGAAAGGAGTATATCTTATCTTCAAAAGTAGGTACATATTGAGAGTCCGATAATGCTGGGGATTGATTTGGCGTGGTGATATCCAAACCAAGGGAATTGTCTATTAAAGAAATCAATCATCTGCATGGGGGAGATGGTTGTGCATTAAGGATCTCTATTCCTTTTACTTTTTGAAGGTATATTGGTATCACTGACTAGGCTAACATTTTCCACCCTTCCTTAACTCACTAGATCGGAGGAAAAAGTCAAAAGTGTTGTTGGCGATCTGGAGTCACATGTCAACCAGACGAAATAAGGGTGACTGTCCCTAAGGAACATAATTGAACGAGACTTATTTTCCCAAACTATTGAAGACAATTGCATCATCAGTATGGAACTCTAAAATCCAGATTCTTATTGAATCAAATTCAAAAATCGGCCTTGGCAGACATCAAACCAAGCTCCCCAGAACAGTACCTTGGTCTCTGAATTTCCATTCTTGTGATAAGTTCATTAGGCCATTGTCACCCATAATCTTTCGCCTGAATCCAAAGAAGCAGCCTGCGATACCAATCAATGGTACACTGTTTACGTCCTGAGAATAATCTATTATGGTCTTATAGACAATTCCAGGCAAACAGTGTAAACTATCAAGTAGAAGATGTCAACCATGATCGACCAAATAAAGCATTGATTAAATAACAATTTTTTTTCTGGACTTAATCCACTGCTTCTGTATTTCCCTGTGTGTTTTAAATGTGCAAATGTTCAATTTCAAGAGTTCAGACTCATTAATCTTCATGTGACATGTGGTAATCTTTATCTTTGCAATTATATCCATTATTCACTATCTGGGCTCAGACACAATAATGTTTCATCAGTAACTTCAAGTCTCTCTCTAATTTTTTCCTTTCTCTCTCTTTTACAGTTTGTCT
>NW_025148887.1:0-1343 GCF_004010195.1 Chiloscyllium plagiosum | reverse complement strand
CCCACTGTGGGATGAGTCATGGTGACTGTAGTTGCCGCATCTGGATCTGCAACGTGAACAACAAATGGAGCAGGGGCTGCAGAGGGGAATATCTGTAAAATAGAATGAGGGAATCAGAATCAAATCAGTCAAGGCCTTAGAGAATGTTTGAGCAGGATGGAAAGGCCCGCTTATGCAACATATTCAGATAATTCTATTAATAAGCCCCAATTGCGCTTCTCTCCCAGTGTCCAATAGTGGTGGGCAGTGAGTCACCTCCTCGTGTTCTTGGGTAACAGAACCCTGGGGCCTAACAAGTCTCCAGATTTCCCTGTGCCCCAGTCTCGAGCTATTAGTGACTTCCTCCTGTTCCTGTGTCCTCGTCTCAAGCAGTAGAAGGACTGCCTCCTGTCCCTGTGTCCCAGTCGTGAACAGTTGAGTGACTGCCTCTTCTTCCTATGTCTCAGTCTCGAGCAGTTGAATGACTGCTTCCTTTTGTTCTGTCCCAGACTCGAACAGTTGAGTAATGGCTTCCTGGTCCTGGGTTCCACTCTCGAAAAGTTGAGTGACAGTCTCTTTTTCCAGTCTCCCTATTTCGAGTAATTGAATGACCTTCCCCTTTTCCTCTGTCCCATTCTCGAGCAGTTGAGTGATTGTCTCCTGCTCCTGCGTCACAGGTTTGTGAAAATATCCTCTACCTGATCCTGAGTAACAGGTTTGTGAAAATATCCTCTACCTGATCCTGAGTAACAGGTCCAATAGCTGTCTGCTCTCCTGTTGCTCCTCCTGAGTAAAAGGCACAAATAGCAATTTGCACGCCTGCTGCCCCTGAAAAACAGGCTCCAAGAGCTGTGTGCGCTCCTCCCGCTCCCGTGGAATAGAATTGATGGTCTGAATGGCCTCTTCACATTTCTTTCAATTTTTATTGACTGAGGCCCTTTCTCCTGTTTCTGTACAACACCATCAAAATCTGAATGCTGCATGTATAATTTGTTTCTCAATAATTGAGCAAGCATGCTGACTGATTGTTCTTTTGTTGTTCAGTAATGAGAAGCTGTACGAGTAACATTTTCGAGAGGCTGGATGGCCACCTCCTATCCCTTTGTAACACACTAAGAGGCTGAATGGCCTCCTTCTGTTGCTCTGTAACCGACTCGAGAGGTTGAATGGCCTCCTCCTGTCCATCTGAAACGCACTCGAAAGACCGACTGGCCTCCTCCTATGCCTCTGTGACAAACCTGAGAGGCTGAACGCCCTCCCCATCCCTCTGCAACAGACTCAAGAGGTTGAATGGCCTCCTCCTATCGCTCTGTATCTTCACATGAGGACCAAATTGTTTCTCCCTGTTCCTGAGGAGCAGTTTC
>NW_025148886.1:0-1342 GCF_004010195.1 Chiloscyllium plagiosum | reverse complement strand
GTATGAGCCTGTTATGAAGGAATATGAAGTGACACTTCAGCTCCTCAAAAAGTTACAAAGCAACAGGAAGATTTCACAAGCCTTCAAACTCCTGATGCAGCATCAGAAGGAGGAGAAGCAGTTCTTGAATATGTAAATCAGGATGTTCATCCATTGAGACTATAATGCAGGAACACGATGCGGACATTCAGCCCATCGAATGTGTAAACCAGGAACAGAATTATTCCATTCGGACACTCATGCCGCTTACACAGCGATTGGAGCAGATCTTTTAAAGCTTTGTGCCTGTTACACAGGAACACGGGAAAGGGAAATTAGAGGTTACTGAAAGGGTAGGAATTAGGATAATAATCTTCAGTAACGAATAAAATTAGTGAGAAAACTGTTGGGAACTAAGGGAAATTGTGAGAATCCACTATTAATTAATTAATAACAGGAGATTTGCAAAGTCAAATGGAGTACATCAGAATCAGCATGGTATTTTAAAGAATTTATTTGTTCGAGTTCTTTAAATATTTGACAAGCAAAGTAGACAATAGGGATTCTGGAGACGCAAAGTATCTGGAATTTGAGAAAGCATTGATTAAAGCGCTGCACAAAAGATTAAGCTGCAAAATAAGAGGACATGAGTTTGGGAGGACGTCATTTGCTTGGATAGAGGGCTAGTGACCCAACAAAATACAGAGAGATGGAATAGTTGTTTCGTTTAATGGTTGGCACCTTTTGGGGTTCGAAAGAGTTCAGACCACATGACCCGACTATTTGCCATCTATTGTATTACTTGGATGAGGAGATAGAAAACACTGCAACCACATTTTCAGCTGATACTAAAACATGTGGCGAAGTAGGTTGATGCAATGAAGATGTAGAAAATTTACAAATGGACATGAACAGTTTAGATGAACGGGCCAACAACTTGCAGATAAAATTTAACATGCATATGTATGGGATTATCAATTTCGATCAGAGGAATCGAACTTATTATGGAAATGGAGAGCAACTTCAGAGGGCTTACGTGAGAGGCATCTGGGTGTCCATGTGCATACCACAGAAAACTCACATACAGGTACAGCAGGGAATTAGAAAGTGCAATTTCAGTATTTGCTTCTAACCGAATACAGTATAAAGGAAGGGAAGAATTGCTGCAACTCTGCAAGGTATTAGTGAGACTGTAACTGGTGTACTGTGTATACTTTTAGCTCCCTGGCTGCAGAGGGATGTAGTTACAATGAAGACAGTTCAGAAGAAGTCCATTAGATCAATTCCAGAGATGAATTTGTCTTTTGCAGAGCGTTTGAGTAATTCAGGTCGATACATCTGGGTTTAGAAGAATGAGAGGAGA
>NW_025148885.1:0-1342 GCF_004010195.1 Chiloscyllium plagiosum | reverse complement strand
TCTTACTATCTTCTCCTTCTCAAATGCCAAGGTGAATGGAATTGCCAATTGTACAATTGCACATATCCCTTTCCATTCCGGAGGTAGGGTGGGTCTCAATATTTTTCCTCCACAGTACCACCACAGATCCGCTCGGGGAACCTTTAATGCCGAGTAGTTCCCTCCCTTCTCCGTTTCGGTAACATTCTTAATCTCTGTACACAATTTCAGCTCCCCCAAATCTCTCGACCGGCTTGTACCTCGCCTGTGCACACATGACGTGTGATTTCCAACTGCGGCGGAAAATGTGGGGGGAACTTTTGCATCTTTCTCCTCCAAGGGAGGGAACATCAGAGATAGGGAGGTACAATTCCTATCATTCCATCCAGTCTCATCCTGATACAGGGCTATCATACATTTCATGCCCTTCCTGTCTCGCTTCCACCCGAGCGGAAAGGGAACCACCTGGGCCACTGGCCTACCGGAGGCACATGCATAGCAATTGCTTTTGTTCAGACTTTTTACAGTATACTTTACCCATTCAACCCAGGCATTTGTATCCCCGTGCCCAGTCTCTATCTCGATGGTCTGTTTCAAATCCTTTACCTCTATAATTTTTACTACTTTAGGATCATCGGGAGGGGTGAAAGGTTGTATCTCATTACCCAGTAATTCTACCCGTTTTCCCTGTCCTACGCTAATTCGAAAACAACAGCCCACAAATTCCTTCCCATTTGCTTTCATTTCAATCCCAAATGTTTCATTTAATTGTATCTCATAAGTGCCACCTCCCAAAACTGCTTCGTGCCATGTGGTTTTCCTTATCGTTAAATTTATGGGGTTACACTTTATATTGGGACAATCGCGTGCTGGTCGGAAGGGGGCCCGGTGTATTGTGACAAGACCATTATACTAGGTACCATCCCCGAGGCCATCCCCATAGGACTTAAGATGTATCTCTGAGTTGCGGTATTGTCTCTGATTAGCTACATTCCCACAATTTACTAAGCTACATACATCAGTGTCTATTACTTGTGGATTATCAGACTCAGGAACCATTAATAATACATATGAAAATGATATTTGACAAAATCCTAATATGAAGAGGACTAGCATCATAACTCTAAGCATTCCCAGTATTCTAATCGCTATGCTAAAACACAAAAAGGCTAAATATACAATCTTACAGAAATAATCCCGCACCCGCGTCGCCACTGTATAGTCAATTACTCAAAGTCTCTTTCGTCTGAGTTTCAGCGGGTCTTGCACTGGCCCTTTGATCCGAGTGTAATGAGTCCAGCCTTTTTCCGCCGTCCTTATTGCCGTTTCGGGTAGTCAAAAGAGCCTGGTACGGCCCTTCCCA
>NW_025148884.1:0-1342 GCF_004010195.1 Chiloscyllium plagiosum | reverse complement strand
TTAGTCACCTGGCGAGTTTTAACAAGTTTGTAGATCTATGGTGTATACCTATCCCTTTAAAAAGCTCAAGTAAACATAATTGAATTTTGGTAACTATCAACAAAGTGCTCACCTACCGCCAAATCTATCACCTTGCCTTGTTCATTACCCGGTACCAAATCTAATTTGGCCTCTTCCCTTGTTGGCCTGTTCCATTACACAGTAGTTAAGGAATCTATGGCAGACACCCAATACTCTCCTCATCAAGGCTACCCTGACTGAGCCGCTTCGACCGATCGACATGTTGATTAAAATCCGCATGATAATTGCCATACCATTTTTTCAAGTGTTATTTATGTCTTTGTTTCCTGCCCTCCCCAATGTGATCTTAAAATTTGGAGCCGGTAGACTCCGACAATCAATGACATTTTATTCTTCGAACTTCTAATTTCCTCCAAATGGATTTAAACTCATTCTCCACAGAGCGTTTATCATCTGTCAGCATCGGTCTGAGGTTGTCCTTGAATGTTTGAGTTACACCACCTTCCTTACCACTATTTCTGTCCTTCCGAATTGTCTCATGCCCGTGAATATTTACCTACCAGTCTTGACTATGCTGTCTCTGCAATGTCTACTAAATTGTATTCGTTCGTGATAATTTATGCCGTTATATCCCCAACCATCTTCCGAAAAATACGAGCATTCAGGTATAGTGCCTTTATGGTCGCTTTCTTACCCATTTATTAACAACATCTCTAATAATATCTTCTACGCTATCCTTTCTTCTTGCTTCTTGCTCCTCCTCACTTGTCCATTTCTTAACTCCCTGCTTAGTACACAAGTGCTCAAATACACCTTCTAGGTGAAGCCACACTTTGCCTCCACTTTGCACAATCCAGTCGAATAGATTCACTGCTCATATTGTGGTCGCCACGACCTTGGGAAGTGAAGTCTGGATTGAATGACCGTTTTGCAGAATACAAAGTTCCAGAGCCAAATATGTCCCTGAGCTTCCAGTTGACTGCTCCTTTAGCACAGAACCATGCTTCCTAGCCAACGTCTCTATCTCAGGCTGACTGCAGTGTTCCACCACAGCTCAGCGCATGCTGAAAAAGTAACAGACCATTTTCTGCTTGAGAACCCGGCGACCATCCATACCAATTTCAATCATTTTAGAGGCCTGAAGTTTCCCATGTCCTGGCCCCCGACACACCCACCAGGCCTAGTTATAGCACAACAGCCATTACACAATATTTATGGTTAGTCATAAACAGTCTCCGTGTACAGTTGTCAATGCTCCAAACAAATCACTATCAATTCCTATGTACAGCTGTTAGTCTCTCTCTTTCGGCTCTATCCCGAC
>NW_025148883.1:0-1342 GCF_004010195.1 Chiloscyllium plagiosum | reverse complement strand
TTCAATTCCTGTCACTGACTGAGTTTCTATCCCTTTTACTGACTGAGGTTCAATCCCTGTCACTGACTGAGATTCAATCCCTGTCACTGACTGAGATTCAATCCCTGTCACTGAGTGAGATTCAATTCTTTTCACAGACTAAGATTCAATTCCTGTCACAGACTGAGATTCAATTGCAGTCACTGACTGAGATTAAATCCCAGTAACTGACTGAAGTTCAATCCCTATCACTGACCGAGATTCAATCCCTGTCACTGACTCAGATTCAATCCCTGTCACTGACTGAGATTCAATCCATGTCCCTGACTGATTGTCAATCCCTGTAACTGTCTGTGGGTCAATCCCTGTCACTGATTGAGATTCAATTCCAGTCACTGACTGAGATTCAATCCCTGTCACTGACTCAGATTCAATCCCTGTCACTGACTGATTGTCAATCCCAGTCACTGTCAGAGGGTCAATACTTGTCACCGACTGAGGTTCACATCCAGTCACTGACAGAGTTTAAATTGCTGTCACTGACTGAGATTCAATCGCGGTCACTGACTGAGATTCAATTCCTGTCACTGACTGAGGTTCAATACCTGTCACTGACTGAGATTCAATTGCAGACACTGACTGAGAATAACTCCCTGTCACGGACTGAGATTCAATACCTGTCACTGACTGAGATTCAATGCCTGTCACTCACTGTGATTGAATCCCTGTCACTGGCTGAGATTCAATAACTGTCACTGACTGAGATTTAATTCCTGTCACTGACTGAGGTTCAATACCTGTCACTGACTGAGATTCAATTGCAGCCACTAACTGAGAATAAATCCCTGTAACTGACTGATTTTCAATCCCTGTCACTGACTGATTGTCAATCCTTGTCACCGTCAGAGGGACAATACTGAGATTCAATTCCTGTCACTGACTGAGATTCAATCCCTGTCACTGACGGATTGTCAATCCCTGTCACTGTCTGAGGGTCCATCCTTGTCACTGACTGAGGTTCAAATCCAGTCACTGTCACAGATTCAATTCCAGTCACTGACTGAGATTCAATCCCTGTCACTGACTGAGGTGCAATTCCTGGCACTGTCTGAGATTCAATGCCTGTCACCGATTGAGGTTCTATCCCTGTCACTGACTGAGGTTCAATCCCTGTCACTGACTGAGATTCAATTCCTGGCACTGACTGAGATTCAATGCCTGTCACTGACTGAGATTCAATGCCTGTCACCGAGTGAGATTCAAATCCTATCACTGACTGAGATTTAATTCCTGTCACTGACTGAGATTCAATTCCAGTCACTGACCGAGATTCACTTCCTGTCACTGACTGAGATTCAATCCC
>NW_025148882.1:0-1342 GCF_004010195.1 Chiloscyllium plagiosum | reverse complement strand
ATAGATAAGGTAAACAGTCAACGTCTTTTACCCGGGATACGCGAGTCCAAAATTAGAAGACAAAGGTTCAAGGTGAGAGGAGAAAGATTTAAAAAGGGACATGTGGGACAACATTTTCACACAGAGACTGCTGTGTGTATGGATTGAACAGCCAAAAGAGGTGGTGGAGGCAGGTGGAGTTACACATTTAAAAGGCATTTGGATGGATACATGCATGGGAAGTGTTTAGAGCGAGATGGGCCAAGTGCTGGCAAGGGGGACGAGATTTATTTAGGATATTTGGTCAGTACGGACGATCAGACCGAAAGGTATTTTTCCGTGCTGTACACCTCTGAGACTCTATTGCCTCTTGAGTGTATAACACAGGAACAGGAGGAGGCTATTCAGCTTCTGAATTCTGTCAGGCAACTTGGTTGTTCTATTGCTGAGAGTAAAGTACACAAATACATCATTCAGATTTTGATGGTGTTTTCCAAAAACAGGAGAAAGGTTTTTAGCCAAGTGAAGCTGTAAGGAATCTGAAGAGGCCATTCAGACCATCGACTCCATTCCACAGGAGCAGCAGGTGAGCATAGAGCTTTTGGAACCTGTTAGTCAGTAGCAGGAGGAGGACATCTACTGTCGCAAACCTTGGATCAGGAGGCAGTCACACAGCTGCTCAAAATTGGGAAACATAACAGGACGCAGTCATTCAACTGATTGAGACTGTGAGACAGGGACAGGAGGGAGTCACTCAGAGGTAGAAACTGGGGCACAGGAAAATCTGGTGGTTAGTGAGGCCCCAGCATCCTGTTATGCAAGGACAGGTGGAGGGGACTCACTCCCCACCAGTCTGAGACACTAGGAGAAAAGGGGAGTTTGCTTGGAACAAACAAATATATGAATAGGTTGCATTAGTGATCCATTCAATCCTGCCCCAACATTCACTTAGACCACGGCTGATCTGATTGTGATTCCCTCATGCCATTTTGTGGAGACTCCGCTCTCCGCAGCCTCTGCTCCGTTTCTCGGTCATGTTGCAGAATCAGATGCTGCAACAACACTCACCATGACTCATCCAGAAGGATGGGTCTAACAGGATAAGTCAGGATTTAAGGGGTCCAATGACAAGCATGAAAATACAAAATAAGGGTATTGCCAGATGTTTTGTACTCTCACATTCGCAATCCAACTCACATAACCAGACCATCCATTACATATTCACGATGGAGGACTGTGTAGATCCGGCTAGTGTACAGCTCTATGCATTCCCGCAAAGTCCAGAGTGAAACTGTGCAGCCCACACCAATGCTTGATCTATAATCCTGGACTAAATGCCCAGCGTGGGGAGCTGTGCAGTCCG
>NW_025148881.1:0-1342 GCF_004010195.1 Chiloscyllium plagiosum | reverse complement strand
CTCAATTTTTCCTTTTGTCGTGAGTTACACTAATATCTGGACAAATTTCTTTCAATTTCACATTGCAGAGATTTTGTTTACCTGTGTGTATGTGTGTGTGTGTGTGTGGGCGCGTGCGTGCGCCAGTGTTTTTAGAAAGGAAAATATCGATTCTTTATTTGCAATACCCAAACACTTTGCCATTCATCTTTCCATCATAGTTTGAGTAACATTGCTCTGGATCATAAACATGTTGTTTTAGCAGATTAAAGAAACTAGCCTGACTTGTTCCTAAAACTGACTCTGACCCAGTCTGAGCTCGATATCATTGGCCATATCACAAATCTGGTTGCATTTAACATTTGTTGTGAGCAATGGAGGAGTGGGACTAGAAAAGGAAACAATGACCCAAAAAGCCGGGGAACTATAGACCGGTGTGTCTGATGTCAGTAGTGGGTAAGTTGTTGGAGAGGGTTCTGCAGGATAGCATTTACATACATTTGGGAAGGCAAGGGCTGATCAGGGTAGACAAAGTGGCTTTCTGCATGGGAAATCATGTCTCATTAATTTGGTTAAGTTTTATGAAGAGGTGACAAAGAAGATTGATTCAGGCAGTTTGGTAGACATTGTCTATGTGGAGCTCAGCAATGTGTTCATAACATTCCGATTGGTAGACAGATTAGTAAGATTAGCTCTCATGAGATACAGCAGAAACTGGTCATAATTGGCTTGAAGATAAATGGGTTATTTTTCAGACTGGAAGCTTGTGACCAGCAGTGTTCTGCAAGAATCAGTACTGAGTTCACTGCGTTCATCATTTATATCAAGGATATGGATGTGAATGTTGGGGACATAGTTAGTAAATTTACAGGTTAAATCAGAAAGTTGGTGTAGTCGATTATCTCCGAGTACAACGAGACCACAATTAAATTGGACAAAGGGGCAAGGAGTGACAGATGAAGTTTAATTTAGATTAATACGATGCTTTCATTTTGGGAAGGCAAAGCAGGGCAGGAGTTATACATTTAATGGTCAGGTCCTGGGGAGTGTTGTGGAACAAAGGGACCGAGGACTGCAGGTGCATTGTTCCTTGAAAGTGGAGTCGCAGGTAGACAGAGTGGTGCTGAACACATTTGGCACATTTGCCTTAATCAGTCAGAGCATTGAGTATAGGAGTTGTGGTGGTATGTTGTATCTGTACAGGATGTTGGTGAGGCCACTGTAAGAATACCGAAAAGATTTACACGGATTTTCCAGGACTGATGGTTTTGAGTTTTAGGGAGAGCTTGGTTAGTTTGAGGTGTTTCCCCCTGGAGTGTCAGAGGTTGAGGGTGACATTATAGAGGTTTATAAAATCATCAGG
>NW_025148880.1:0-1342 GCF_004010195.1 Chiloscyllium plagiosum | reverse complement strand
CTACCACAGGAGAAAACAAAGTCTGAACTGAGACAACTGGCCTCTCTCCTGCCATTGTTAAACTAGGCTCTTTCCCAGATATTTTGGAAACTCTGCCTTCACAAACTCTCTTAAAAAAAAACCCAAGGACAAAATAACCTTGTTAAAGTGACAGCATCACCACATGTATTTGGTTATTTGAATATAGAGTTGTTAAGCTTATTAATGTGTGATAGATGGTAGTTGGTGGATCGGGCATTGTTGTCATTGGACAATGGAGAACTCAAACACTCAGGGAGTTAGGTTATTTCCATCGGAGACTTGGTAATTTCCTGCATGAGAGTGTGTTATGAACCTCTGATCCTATTCCTGCTAGATACTTCAAGGGATCAGCAGGATAGACTGTGGACCATGCACCCAAAATTGACCAACAGCTTGGGAAATCAGGCCTAACAGAAAATTGGCCAAAGTAAATTAAACAGCAGCCAGCAGCTATTGACGACAGAGAACCGTGGCAACCAAGGTCAAAGACATCACGAAGATTAAGGGGGAACCAATTACAGACCGCCTGAGGATGGTGTACTGCAAAAGTATCATTCAGACTTTCCGGTACCTTGACTTCCAGCTGGTGCCTGAGGATGTGCACTTTACACATCCCTGGCATAGCAACAGTAGAGCATGTGGGTGACAGTCATTTGGATGCTTTGAACCCAGCTCATGATCCGATTGGCCACAGAACATTCTGGAAGATCTTGGGCAACGGGGGATAAGAACACGTGTGGTCACCATCCCCTCAGTGAAGACTCACAGTGAAGATTCTCAGGGAAGTTTTGCTGTGAAGACTCATGACAGAAGATCATGCAGCAGCCCATGAAGACCCAGAAGAAAATTTCCCCTGACCTAAAAAACCCAACTTCATGGACGAGAGCTGGCTCGATGTCGGAGAGGAAGGATATTCCAATGGCCCAGCTCAAAGATATTGATCATCATGGGCAATATCCTGTCTCAGGTGGATGGAGGTTGACGGAGGGTAAATATTCTGGGAATTTGGGAAATACTAACATTTGTGTTTTAATAAGGAACATTTGTTAATAAAATCAAGTTGAACAGCAAACTGAACTGTGTTTCTCTGTGCCCGTCTCAGTGACAAGGACGCTTGGGTAAAATATTTTTAAGATGTATTTCTGAACAAAGAGTCCAAAGCATGGACAAAACCACCACCTGCAAGTTCCTCTCCAAGCCACTCACATTCTGACCATATCGCCCACTGTTCATTCAGAGTCACCAGCTCAATGCCCTGGAACTCAGTTGTGAATGGCATTGTGGGTCAATGAACAGCACATAGACTGTAGCAGTTCAAAGC
>NW_025148879.1:0-1342 GCF_004010195.1 Chiloscyllium plagiosum | reverse complement strand
TTCAAGATAAATGTGGTGTTACAACAACAATGGGGTATGATACTGATGTGCAATAATGTATGCTCCTGTTTGTTCAGTGATGTTTCTGGGGTGCAGTGTCCTTGGTTCATATACAAATCCCTGATATGGCTGTCACAGGCAGCAACTGTCATTTCCCTGTGGTAGTCAAAACAGGATATTTTACAGGAATAGTTTAACCATTTTGTGGGTGGCATGATGGCACAGTGGTTAGCACTGCTGCCTCACGGTACCTGAGACCTGGGTTCAATTCCCACCTCTGACAACTGTCTGTGTGGAGTTTGCATGTTCTCCCCACTTCTGTCTGGGTTTCCTCTGGGTGCTCTGGTTTCTCCCACAGTCCAAAGACCTGCAGGTTAGGTGAATTGGCTGTGCTAAATTAATCCTCTTAGGTGAAGAGGTAAAATGGGTCTGTGTGGGTTGATCTTCAGTGGGTCCGTGTGGACATGGGCTGAAGGGCCTGTTTCCACATTGTAAGTAATCTAATTTAGGTCCACCATATGGTGGAATGGAGGTATCCATTGACTAGTTGCCTTTTTGCTACTCTAATGCATTCTGGTATGCTTGCATTTTCTGCTAATACCAAATAAGCATCATACTAGATTTGATACTGTGAAAGGGAGTTATGGCAGTGTTTACCAATGATACTTGGCTTATCTGAGCAGAGGTATTTAATGTCAGCCTGTGACTGGCCTCTGCTTAAGTAGGCTCCAGTTGAGGCCTATTTACCTTTCTGTATTATCCACTTGTGTGGGTGGTCAGGTAGCCACTGGTCCTCCATCCCTTCACCTGGAGGAAGAGTTGACTTGCTGAAGTGTTGGTGTACCCACAAGGTGGCTGGAGTGGTCTGAAACTTGATCCAATGACTGAAGAAATGGAGACCATTAAATCAGGATGGTATCAGAAATACAATGGCCCATGCTTTTCTTCCAGTAATGATCTGCCCATGTCCTTCTGAAGTGTTAGAATGTCCTATTGGGAAGGTGTTTAGTGAGTGCTGCAGGGTACCTGGTAGATAATGGACATTGAAGGGAGGTGGAGAATGCAGTACCAATGGAGTGGGCTGCTTTATCCTGGATGGTCTGCTTGAATATTGTAGGTACATTCATACAAACATGTGGTGAATATTCATCACACTCTGGGCTCTGTGTTTTAAAGGTTCTCTCTCATGATCTGAGGATGAAATCCCTAGAGCTCTGTTTGTTTGGAGGTGGGAACAGCTTTCATTGGTGAACCAGTTAGGTTTTTAATAAGGATGGATCACTCACTTCCACTCCGACCGGAGTTGTGTCCCTTCATAATCCTCAGCCAACTGTTGGGGCTC
>NW_025148878.1:0-1342 GCF_004010195.1 Chiloscyllium plagiosum | reverse complement strand
GGCATGTAGTGAGAAATGTTAGGTGTTCACGAGTTACGGGTCAAGCCGATTAGATGTTGCGTTTGCGCTCATGCCTCCATGCACTCCCAAGAGTGAATTCCCCTGAAACCCGTCCCCTTCAACGAATCAGAAATCAATGGCGGCTGGAACCCGACAAGTCCCCGAAGTAACCTCGCTCAGCTTGTCACCGGGAATGGAAAGTTACGGGTGTGAATGTTTGGCCCACTGTAAACCCGCAGGGTACCCATTAAACAAACTTAAGGGGTGGGTCTCCGCTTATGCAATCTTTCCAACGATCCCCCGGCACCACTCCTCACAGCCTCGACCAGACAGCGCAAACCCCTGTAATCTATCAGCCTCAAATACAGCCATCTAATCAGATGGAATGCCGGCTTGCGCCAGTGCACGAACTCGTTGCTCCTCACCCCCGCAGCAAGTTGGTCCACAGCAGAAGACAGTTTACTGATTCGTCACGTCCTCAACGTTACCAGCCAAAACACCACCTTCACCAAAATCTAGAGAGAGTTCCAGACCGGCCACTTGAGAATCCGTTATGGTACCTATGCTATTTGCGGCCAGAAAGCCTATCCTTCATTATCCCGACCCAGGAGCTGTTATGTTGTATATGCGGTGCAGTTACATTTGCATATCATTCCCAGTATCTCCCTTTACGAGTCCACCACATCACAGGAAGCGAAGCCTCACCAATCCTGACCTGGTTCTCTCTAACCTTTCACCCAAATATGCAACCACTCGATTCAAAATAAAAACTCATCAGCTGGCCCCACCTTGGAGGAGGTAGCCAACGACCAGCTGAATGCCAAAACTGTTGGCATCCCCAATGTGACCCTGCAAAACTGGATGGTCCAGGATTATCTGCTGTTCGAGAAAGTGGGCACATGCACCTTCATCGTTTCTGATTGCTGCACTTACATACCCAACCCCAGTGAGGACATTAGTAACCCAGCCTGGCATATCCAATGCGCTACCGCAGTACAGCTCAACCAAAAACCAAAATGGGACCTATGGAACTGGGCAAGAACTGTGGTAGTTTTCCTGAGGCATAGCCTTGCTACAGGGATTCATATTCGTCATTACAATCATCGTCGATATCGCACTTCTTGCATGGCTCTTAAAATGTGTTTAACTCGCCAGCGTTTGTGCTTCAAGGTGCTACCCCCGTCATGCTTACCATGCATCAATGAAGGCCCACTCGAACAATAACGTTGCAACCGACAGGGAATAGGCAGCTTTGGAGTCGGACTCCAAATACTACCCAACTGATGCTGAACCGACCACGTCAGATGATCCCCTGGTTCTTGCGACACACCCCCTTCACCTC
>NW_025148877.1:0-1342 GCF_004010195.1 Chiloscyllium plagiosum | reverse complement strand
TAGATTGGCAGGGGGGTGGGAATCAGAGCCGCATATCTGAGAGGGGGACAGTTGCAGATGGGGCAGTGACAGAATGTAATGAATCTATCAGGAAGGTTTCTCATGTGATTAAACAAAGGGATTGGTTAAAGTGTATCTGCTTCAATGCAAGGAGTGTCAGGAGTAAGAGTTACGAACTTAGAGCACGGATCAGTATTTGTGGATACAATGTTGTGGCAATAACAAAGACGTGGGTTTCACAGGGGCAGGAATGGTTGCTTGATGTTCCAGGGTTTAGAACGTTTAAAAAGTGCAGGGAGGGTGGAAAACGAGGAGGGGGTGTAGCATTGCTCATCAGAGAGTGCATCACAACTACAGAAATGAAGGTTGTTGAGGAAGGTCTGGTTGCTGAGTTAATATGTGTGGAAGTCAGGAACAGCAAGGGAGCAGCCACCTCACCGGGGGTTTTCTACAGATCACCTAATAGCAGTAGAGAAATTGAAGAACGCATAGGCGGGCAGATTCTGGAAAAATGCAGAAGTACCAAGGTTGTTGATATGGGTGATTTCAACTTTCCCAATATTGACTGGAACCTTCAAAGTGCAGATGGTTTGGATGGAGCTGTTTTGTTGGGTGTGTTCAGGAGGGTTTCCTTACTCAGTATGTAGACAGACCAACAAGGGGAGAGGCCATTTTGGATTTGGTGCTCAGCAATGAGCCAGGACAGGTGTCAGATCTCGTGGTAGCTGAACACTTTGGTGACAGTGATCATAACTACCTAACATTTAACATAACCTTAGAGAGGGAAAGGAGCAGATATCGAGGCAAGATATTTAATTGGGAAAAAGGAACTTATGACTCTATGAGACAGGGGTTGGAAAGTACAGACTGGGAGCAATTGTTCCACAGAAAAGGCACAGCAGACATGTGGAAACTGTTTAAGGAGCAGTTGTGAGTGATGCACGCATTTATTCCTCTGAGACAGGTAACAAGGGGTAAGATTAAGGAATCTTGGATGGCGAGAACAGAGAAGCTTCTCGTCAAAAGGAAGATGGCAGCTTACGTAAGATGGAGGAAGCAAGGATCTAGCACAGCTTTAGTGGATTACAGGCTTGCTAGAAAGGAGCTCAGAAATGGACTGAGGAGAGCCAGGAGAGGGCATGAAAAAGGCTTGTCAAATAGGATTAGGGAGAACGCAAAGGCATTTTACTCATATGTGAGAAATAAGAGAATGATCAGGGAGAAGGCAGGACCGATCAGGGATAGTGGAGGGAACTTGTGCATGGAGTCTGAGCAGAGAAGGGAAGCCCTAAATGAATATTATGCTTCAGTTTTCTCTCAGGAAAGGGACGTTATTATGAAT
>NW_025148876.1:0-1342 GCF_004010195.1 Chiloscyllium plagiosum | reverse complement strand
GTCAGTGACTGTGGGGCTGGATTATATCAGACAGTGGGAGATTGGTGTCAGTGACTGCGGGTTGGTTTATATCAGACAGGATAAGATTGGTGTCAGTGACTGTGGGTTGTTTTACATCAGACAGGGGGAGACTGGTGTCAGGGTCTGTGGGGTTGGTTTATATCAGACAAGGTGAGATTGGTGTCAGTGACTGTGGGTTGGTTTATATCAGACAGGGGGAGATTGGTGACAGTGTCTGAGGGGTTGGTTTATATCAGACAAGGGGAGATTGGTGTCAGTGTCTGTGGGGCTGGTTTAAATCAGACGTGGGAGATTGGTGTCAGTGTCTGTGGGGCTGTTTGAAATCAGACAGGGGAGATGAGTGTCAGTGTCTGTGGGTCTGGTTTACATCAGACAGGGGGAGAATCGTGTGTGTCTGTGGGGCTGGTTTAAATCAGACAGGGGGAGATTGGTGACAGTGTCTGAGGGATTGGTTTAAATCAGACAGGGGAGTTTGGTGTCCGTGTATGTGGGTTGGTTTATATCAGACAAGGGGAGATTGGTGTCAGTGTCTGTGGGGCTGGTTTAAATCAGACAGGTAAGATTGGTGTCAGTGACTGTGGAGATGGTTTATATCAGACAGTGGGAAATTGGTGTCAGTGACTGTAGGGCAGGTTTTCAGACAGGGGGAGATTGGTGACAGTGTCTGAGGGGTTGGTTTTATATCAGACAAGGGGAGATTGGTGTCAGTGTCTGTGGGGCTGGTTTAAATCAGACAGGTAAGATTGGTGTCAGTGACTGTGGAGATGGTTTATATCAGACAGTGGGAAATTGGTGTCAGTGACTGTAGGGCAGGTTAATATCAGACAGGGGGAGATTGGTGACAGTGTCTGAGGGGTTGGTTTTATATCAGACAAGGGGAGATTGGTGTCAGTGTCTGTGGGGCTGGTTTATATCAGATAGGAGGAGATTGCGGTCTGTGTCTGTGGAGATGGTTTATATCAGACGGGAGAAATTGGTGTCAGTGACTGTAGGGTAGGTTTATATCAGTCAGGGGGAGATTGGTGACAGTGTCTGAGGGGTTGGTTTATATCAGACAAGGGGAGATTGGTGTCAGTAACTGTGGGGCTGGTTTATATCAGACAAGGGGAGATTCGTGTCAGTTTCTGTGGGCCTGGATTACATCAGACAGCGGGAGATTGGTTGATTGTCTGTGGGGCTCGTTTATGTCAGACAGGAGGGAATTGGTGTCAATGACTGTGGGTTTGGTTTATATCAGACAGGAGGAGATTGGCTTCAGTGACTGTGGGGCTGGTTTATATCAGACAGTGGGAGATTGGTGTCAGTGCCTGTGGGGCTTGTT
>NW_025148875.1:0-1342 GCF_004010195.1 Chiloscyllium plagiosum | reverse complement strand
GCAGTGTGTGGGCAGTGAGACCTGAAACCGCAGTGTGGGCAGTGAGTCTGGAACAGCAGTGCGTGGGCACTGAGTCCTGCAACAGCAGTGGGCGGGCAATGTGTCTGGAACAGCAGTGTGTGGGCCGTGAGTCCGAAAACAGCACTGTGTGGGCAGTGAGTCCTGGAACAGCAATGTGTGGGCAGTGAGTTCTGGAACAGCAGTGTGTGGGCAGTGATTCTGGAACAGCAGTGTGTGGGCAGTGAGTCCTGGAACAGCAGTGTGTGGGCAGTAAGTCTGGAACTGCAGTATGTGAGCAGTGGGTCTGGAATGGCAGTGTGTGGGCCGTGAGACCTAAAACAGCAGTGTGTGGGCAGTGAGTCCTTGAACAGCAGTGTGGGGGCTGAGTCCTGAAACAGTAGTGTATGGGCAGTGAATCCTAGATCAGCCGTGTGTTTGCAGTGAGTCTGGAACAGCAGAGTGTGTGCAGTGATTCAGGAAAAGCAGTGTGTGGGCAGTGCAACCTGGAAAAGCAGTATGTGAGCAGTGAGTCCAGTAACAGCAGTGTTTGTGCAGCGGGTCTGGAACAGCAGTGTGTGGGCAGTGAGTCCAGCAACAGCAATGTGTGGGCAGTGAGTCTGGAAGAGCAGTGTGTGGGCAGTGGGTCTGGAGCAGCAGTGTGTGGGCAGTGGGTCTGGAACAGCAATGTGTGTGCAGTGAGTCTGCAACAGTAATATGTAATCTGTAACAGCAGTGCGTGGGCAGTGAGTCTGGAACAGCAGTATGTGGTCAGTGAGTCTGGAAAAGCAATGTGTGGGCAGTGAGACCTGGAACAGCAGTATGTGGGCAGTGAGTCCAGTAACAGCAGTGTGTGGGCAGCAGGTGAGGAACAGCAGTGGGTCTGGAACAGCAATGTGTGTGCAGTGAGTCTGCAACAGTAATATGTAAGTTGAGAGTCTAGAACAGCAGTGTGTGGACCGTGAGTCCTTGAACAGCAGTGTGTGGACAGTGAGTGTCACAGAGCAGTGTGGGCAGTGAGTGCTGAAACAGCAGTGTGTGGGCTGTGTGTCTGGAAAAGCAGTGTGTGGACATTGAGTCAGGAGCAGCCGTGTGTGTGCAGTGAGTCTGGAACTATAATATGTGTGCAGACAGTCTGTAACAGCAGTATGTGGGCAGTGAGGCTGGAACAGCTGTATGTGGGTAGTGAGTCCAGCAACAGCAGTGTGTGGGCAGTGAGTCTGGAAGAGCAGTGTGTGGGCAGTGAGATTTGGAACAGCAGTGTTTGGGCAGTGGGTCTGGAGCAGCAGTGTATGGGCAATGGGTCTGGAACAGCAGTGTGTGTGCAGTGAGTCTGCAACAGTAA
>NW_025148874.1:0-1342 GCF_004010195.1 Chiloscyllium plagiosum | reverse complement strand
GAATCTGTAAGCAGGCAGGCAAAATTTTAATTTAAGGCATTGTGATTTATGACCACGATGATGTCTTTTTGATTTTAGTCTCAGCCATGAGAAATTTTACAGTTCTCCACTGAAGTGAGCCTTGGATATTCAGTCTTTGAGTTCCTTTAAGTTGTTCATTAAATTTTGGAATTAACAAAGGCCTGAAGTTTTATGTGGTTGTGCCTGTACAAAGCTTACATCTGTTTGAACGCCCATTGTCAACTTAAATAGCTGAGCAGGCTTTCCCGAATAAATCGCTCTTCTGTCCTTTCATAATTACACTGCGTACACTCTAAAGATACTTCTTTCAGAGTGAACCAGATCAGTTGACAACACTCTCTCTCTCTCTCGTGTAGGGCTGTTCCTTGGGCTGAAAATGCATTTTAACGATAAAATTAATTTAATTGTATTTTTTTGTTTGTTTGTGAATGTAAAGGTCATATTTCATGCACTTGAAAACTGCCCTGCAGCCAAAAGTCCAACGTTGAGATAACTTTGACTGCGTCACAAAAATAATCACAGAATGTTGCCAAACAAAGCTATCTGTGCCGTTCCATAAGCCCACTATGCGTTGAAGCACCTGAAGTCAGATGGAGATAAAGGCCCGATTGGATTGAAGACAGTTAATAGAATCACAACACTGTTATGGTGGTAAAGGACGACATTCGTCATGTCGTAAAGCATAAGGCATAGGAACAGAGATTAGGTATTAAAGCCCATTGAGTCTACTTCACCGTTCAATCATGACTGATCAGTTTTTCAAACTTTGTCTCCCGCCTTCTCCCCGTAATCCTTAATTCCCTTGATACTCATTAACCTATCTATCTCAGTCTTAAATATACTCAATGACCTGCACTCTGTGGCTATAAATCCCCTTGACTTAACACACGCTGGCTGAAGACGTTCCTGCTTCATTCCGTTGTAAAAGGTCTTCTCTTTGCCCTAAGGCTGTGCAAGGACAAGTCTCTCCCAAAAATGCGAACATCTTTCCAACATCTACTCTGCCTTTGCCATTCAGTGTTCTTTATGTTTGAATGGCATCCACGTTCATCCTTCCAGACTCCACCGTGTGTAAACCCAGAGGGGTCAAACATTCCTCAAATGTGAAGCATTTCATTATTGCGACCATTCTATTGAACCTGCTCTGAAACGTGCCTGGTAGCAATTGCTAAATGAGAATCATTACCTCATGAAAATCTCCTGATTTTTCGCCTTTACTTTGCACACTATTTCTATCCGTATAACTACCCAATGTTGTCTTGAATGCCTCAATTATTTTTTGTCTCCAGACATTTCCATTTCATGCTTTCCATTCTCTAAA
>NW_025148873.1:0-1342 GCF_004010195.1 Chiloscyllium plagiosum | reverse complement strand
CCCAGGTGTACATATACCAGTTATTCCGCAGCCTTGCGTACATCCATTCCCAGGGGGTGTGCCATCGAGATATCAAACCCCAGAACCTGCTGGTGGACCCTGAGACAGCGGTGCTGAAGCTCTGTGACTTTGGCAGGTAGGTGTCTTCATGTGTCAGGGATCACCTGTGCCTGCTCAGGGGCAGGTCAGCCACTTGGGGTAGAAACCTGACAGTGTGGAAGCAGGCCCTTCGGCCCAACAATTCCACACTGACCCTCCGAAGAGTGTTCCACCCAGACCTACTCCCCTCTGCTATTACCTGACATTTACCCCTGACTAATGCACCTAACCTGCACATCCCAGAGCACTGTGGGTAATTTAGCACGGTCAATCCACCCGAACCTGCACATCCCTGTGCACTGTGGGTAATTCCCCATGGCCAATCCACCCTAACCTGCACATCCCTGAGCACTGTGGGTAATTCCCCATGGCCAATCCACCCTCACCTGCACATCCCTGAGCACTGTGGGTAATTCCCCATGGTCAATCCACCCGAACCTGCACATCTTTGTGACTGTGGGAGGAAACCCACGCAGACACGGGGAGAATGTGCAAACTCCACACAGACAGTCGCCCGAGGCTGGAATCGAAACTGGGACCCAGGTGCTGTGAGGCAGCAGTGCTAACCACTGAGCCACCATGCCGCCCCAAAGAGGTGTTGGATTTGATGGGGGGAGTATTTGGGCTGGAAGGGCTAGGGGATTTGTTGCTGCTAGCTATGTACAAAGCACAAATGGAGGGGCTGGGAGGGGATTTGGTTCACTATCCAAGTTCGCAGGGCAGACGCTGGGCTGCGAGACTTGGCACGGTGCCTCAGGTACCCGTTCAGAAAGGTGATTAACGATGGATGAGCCAAGCCAGGCTGGGAATATCCTCCATGATCCTGGACAGACATGACAGGCCCCGGTGAGGTTTGACACAGTGGATTTTGAGAGGTTGTTCAGGCAGCAACCTTGGCACAGTCACTCAATGGGAATGTAGGTGAGGAGGTGGGCCTGTGCCCCACACACTGGTCAGTCTGGGAGATTCGCAGGCAGTGGGCAATACAGCGTCATGCAGTGAGAAGAGCTCTGAGGGTGGAAGGGGTTTGGAGGGGTGAGTGTGCAGGGAACGCCATGGCTGGGTTCGGATGGAGAGGGGGGGTCTGTCCCACTCCACGCTCCTGTGTTTACAGGGAAGGGTCAAAATGGACCCAGGGACACCACTGAGAGGGTACACCAGGGGGAGGGGGAGATATCGAGTCTGTACCTCACCGAGGGGGAGGGGACGATACCCAGTCTGTACCTCACTGAGGGGGAGATAC
>NW_025148872.1:0-1342 GCF_004010195.1 Chiloscyllium plagiosum | reverse complement strand
ATGTGGTACCCCACTGGTCACTGACTGCCACTCTGAGAAAGACCAAAGTATTAAAACTCCCTGTTTGCTGTCTATCAGCCAATTCCCAACACGTGCCAATATATTGCCCCCTATCCCAGGTGCTTTAATTTTACCCACTAGCCCGTTATGAGGGACCTTATCAAAAGGGTCCCTCCAGCCAATGGGAGTTCAAGAAGGCAGCTCACCATCACCTTCTCAAGGGCAATTAGGGACAGGCAATAAATGCAGGCCCATCCAGTGACCCCCATATCCCGGGAATGAATAAAAAGGAGATGTCAGGAACCAGTGATGCTGTTCAAGTGTCCCATTCCCAGGGCCATCTGATCCCAGGAGATTTAAAATTGAGCCCATAGCTCCGATCAGCCTGACCCTCACACTCCCGAGACACCAATGCAGGAACAGGGTCCCACATTCATTAAGATTGTTTCTGTTTGTTCCTTTCCAACAGTTGCCACAACACCCACTACGACAATTCCCACAACAGAGGCTCCGACAACTACTGAAGAGACAACAGGTTAGTAATCATCTCCAACAAACCTCTCAAATGTCATCATATACATTCAGTCAATGGGCTTTGCTGTATGGAGAATGTAGGAACGATGTCTTTCCACACCCAGGGTTATGGTTTATTCTTGCCCATTGCATGTTGGGATTCTCAGTCTGGGGAATGATGGGTAATGGCAATGAGACTTTCACAGGGCACTCCGCTTCAGACAGATTCAAAACTGGAGTTCAAGCAGTGCCAGTGTAATGTTGAAGAGATGGTCCACACAATAACATCTCAGTGCTCGCTCAGTGTGTCTGGGTGAGAACCCTGGCTCTCTCTCCCTAACTGCATTGGGGAAACATCCAGACAAGGAGCAGGAGTAGGCCATTCGGCCTTTCGAGCCTGCTGTACCATTCACTATCATCATGTCTCGTCCTCAATCAAATTTTCTCTCCATACTCCTTGAGCCATTTAAAATTCTGTGTCTCTTTCTCTCTCTGATGGATATATTAAGGATTCGGAGATGCCGGTGTTGGACTGGGGTGGTCAAAGTTAAAAATCACACAACACCAGGTTATAGTCCAACAGGTTTATTTGGAAGCATAAGCTTTCGGAGCATCGCTCCTTCATCAGGTGGTTGTGGAGTATAATATTGTAGGGCAAAAAATGTTTAACAAAAATTTACAGTGTGACTTAACTAAAATTATATATTGAAAAAGACCTGGATTGTTTGTTAAGTCTCTCATCTCTTAGAATGGGCATGTTGGTTTCAGCTCTGTCATATGTAAATCACAGCATTTTCTTAATGTTACATTCTCAAGTGAACGCGACAGA
>NW_025148871.1:0-1342 GCF_004010195.1 Chiloscyllium plagiosum | reverse complement strand
GACTTACCTCCCCGTGACAGTCTCTAGTCTGGGAATTACCTCCCCGTGACAGTCTCTAGTCTGGGACTTACCTCCCCGTGAAAGTCTCTAGTCTGGGATTTACCTCTGTGTTACCATCTCTCGTCTGGATCTGATCTCCCCGTGACAGTCTCTAGTCTGGGACTTACCTCCTCATCACAGACTCTAGTCTTTGAGTTACCTCCGCGTGGCAGTCTCTAGTCTGGGACTGATCTCCCTGTGACAGTCTCTTGTCTGGGACTGAACTCCCCATGACAGTCTCTTGTCTGGGACTGAACTCCCCATGACAGTCTCTAGTCTGGGACTCACCACCCCGTGACAGTCTCCAGTCTGTGACTTACCTCCGCATGGTCTCTAGTCTGGATTTTACCTCCCTGTGACAGTCTCTAGTCTGGGACTTACCTTCCCGCGACAGTATCTAGTCTGGGAATTACCTCCACGCGACAGTCTCTAGTCTGGGACTTACCTCCCCGCGACAGTCTCTAGTCTGGGACTTACCTTCCCGCGACAGTCTCTAGTCTGGGACTTACCTACCCGCGACACTCTCTAGTCTGGGACTTACCTCCCTGCGACAGTCTCTAGTCTGGGACTTTCCTTCCCGCGACAGTCTCTAGTCTGGGACTTTCCTTCCCGCGACAGTCTCTAGTCTGGGACTTACCTTCCAGCGACAGTCTCTAGTCTGGAACTTACCTCCCTGCGACAGTCTCTAGTCTGGGACTTACCTTCCCGCGACACTCTCTAGTCTGGGACTTACATCCCTGCGACAGTCTCTAGTCTGGGACTTTCCTTCCCGCGACAGTCTCTAGTCTGGGACTTACCTCCCTGTGACAGTCTCTAGTCTGGGACTTACCTCCCCGCGACTGTCTCTAGTCTGGGACTTACCTCCCCGCGACAGTCTCTAGTCTGGGACTTACCTCCCTGCGACAGTCTCTAGTCTGGGACTTACCTCCCGACGACAGTCTCTAGTCTGGAACTTACCTTCCCGCCACAGTCTCTAGTCTGTTACTTACCTCCCCGCGACAGTCTATAGTCTGGGACTAACCTTCCTGCGACAGTCTATAGTCTGGGACTTACCTCCCTGCGACAGTCTCTAGTCTGGGACTTACCTCCTGACGACAGTCTGTAGTCTGGGACTTACCTCCCCGGGACAGTCTCTAGTCTGGGACTTATCTCCCTGCGACAGTCTCTAGTCTGGGACTTACCTCCCTGCGACAGTCTCTACTCTGGGACTTACCTCCCCGCGACAGTCTCTAGTCTGGGACTTACCTCCCCGAGACAGTCTCTAGTCTGAGACTTACCTCCCCGCGACAGTCTCTAGTCTGGG
>NW_025148870.1:0-1342 GCF_004010195.1 Chiloscyllium plagiosum | reverse complement strand
ATCACCTCCCATTTATCCAGTTGAACTCCATTTTCTATTTCTCAGCCGAGCTCTGCATTCAGTAAACCTCGCGCTGCAAACTACAATAGCGCTTGATGCTATCAACGATGCTGCAACCTCTGTGTCTTCAGCAAATTTACTAACGCACCCCTCAAACTCCTCATCAAAGTTATTTATAGAAACTACAAAGAGCAGAGGTCCAAGAACAGGTGCCTGCATGACACCACTCACCACTGATCTCCAGGCAGAGTAATTTCCATTCAGAACCACTCTCTGCCTTCTGTGAGCCAATCAGTTCCGAATCCAGACAGCCAAATCTCCCTGAATCCCATACCTCTTGACTTTCGGAATGAAAACACTATGCCGCACAACAAGCCGTGTCCCTGAGTAAGCTGCATCAATCCAGCTCCAACTTGAATATTTGTCTGGAAATATAGAAAATTACTCAACTCTATCCTGTCCCCGAAGAGGAGAATAATTACAATCTGACTAAGTACCTCCTCTTCAGTCCTATTATGATAGTCAAATTGGTGGGAACTCCTTTTGACAGTGCTGTAAGCAGCACTGAGATAACCAGCTCAGTCTGGGTTCCTATAGGTCCCATATGGAAATGGTGCTGTTGTGCAAATATCACTTGATTGCTTCACCAGACAAGGCTAATTGTGTGCCAGACAATGGAAGTAAAAAACAATGGATAATATATCGAGGTGCAAAATTTGGTGTCATTAAATTGGTGAAGCTTATTCCGATTGTCAACACCAATTTCCTGTTCCAATTAACTTTTAGGAAGCAAACTTCCCCTGCTTTCCGGTTCCTGTCCAAAAGTATTCCCAGTCACACAGACCTGTGATGAACTCTTCAATGGTTTCCGAAGAGGCCAAACAAGACACTCAATTATATCAATCTGCTCCGATGTCTCAAATGATGAAACGGGACAGAACACATGGCACCAGCCTCGGTATCATAAAATGGAACGGGAAACACAGTCCTGTCGAACTGCAGAGACCTCCTTCCAAACATCTGAGAGCCTGTGACAGAGCGTTCCCACAGATTTCACAGAAACATTGAAAAATGAGTAGGTCATTGAATGCACTGAGCCTTACCCATGATAGTTCATGGCCTAAAACCATCTCAATGCACTTTTCCCATACAATGTCCACATCCGTGGATGTGATTGACATTGTCAAAATATAAAATGAGAACTGCAGTCATCCCTTCGGTCCATAGGGTTTTCTACGTAGCCCAATATTATGATGACTCATCCTCTCTCTCCATAACGTACTGCTGCAATCTCCCTATCCCTTTAGTTACTAGAAATACATATTTAAGCTTAGTGCCTTGG
>NW_025148869.1:0-1342 GCF_004010195.1 Chiloscyllium plagiosum | reverse complement strand
GGGCTGCCCACAAAGGACAGATAAGCCTCTTTCCTTTATGCTTGGCAACGAAGACTCGCTTATGCTAATCTCTTCTACTAACCATACGGGCACTGAAACATGTTCCACCTCCATAGTGAGCACTGAGATTGCGAAGTGTGGACTATATGTTCAGTATAACAAAATTGCTTATAAGTCAATGCCTATCTCTATGTTATATGTGGAAGGTACACCAGTTATCTTTTTGGTAGATACAGGGGCAACATTTTCAGTCCTTAAATCAAGCCAGTTCAGAAAGCCGACGTAAATAAAGATGAGTGGAAGTGAAGTCAATGGGTGCATCAAGAGTCGTGATAGGAGAGAGGTTTACCTCACCCCTATTGTGCGAAACAGTAATGGGGAAACATTCCAATTCTCACTTTTGTTGTCAGAATTCTGTCCTTTAAATCTGATAGCTCGGGATCTCATAGTGAGACCGAGATTGGATTGGCTCAGTACCCCGACGGGCTTGCAGGTAATACAAATTGAAGATTTACCAGTGCAGGCTGTAAAATACAACTCACGACCTCTGATGTATGTCTATAAGTGACGATTAAGCCAGAGAGCGATAGGTTCAGTGAGCAATTCACTCACCCTGGAAGCAAGTAACCATGTTAATCCTATTAACACCGATTTTCTTCTTGGGGATATGCTGCACAGCACACATACACCGCGATGTCCCTGGCGAATCATATGAGAAGGATTGGTTCAGGAGATTGGTTAAATCAGATCAGTTGTTATTGTGCGAATTTTATTGGAATGATCACAGATGTGCAGTCAGTGTGAACTTATCTAAAGTCTCCGTGAATGCAAGTAGACCCTATCTTTTTGATGTGGAAGGCTCTTTTCCTCACATGTCATTGGCGAAGGCATCCAGCGACAGGTGGCATGATTTGGGTACTAAAGACACAAAAAAATGAAAGATTGGGCCTTAAGGGACAATGTGAGTGTCTGGTTCAATGAAGATATGCGGACATATAGGAAGAAACTAAATTGGCTAACTCAGGCAGAAAGGGCAGTCCAGGTAACCCTTGTTAGCCCTGACGAGCCTAGGAGAGTAGCCTGGCATTTTCCTAAGGTAGACATCGCGGACCCAAGATTGAGAAAGGTGCCTACTGAGTTGTGGGCAAAAGACAAACATGACGTGGGGTTCATATGAGGCTGTGAACCCAGAAGAATAACCCCGAACTCTGAGTATCATCCTTGTCGAGCACAATACCCGTTAAAACCCGAGGCTATAGGAGGAATTACTCCAGTCTTTGAATCCCTCCTAAAGGGTGGAGTGATAATTCCCTGTGAAAACTCACCGGTGAGAAACCCCATT
>NW_025148868.1:0-1342 GCF_004010195.1 Chiloscyllium plagiosum | reverse complement strand
ATCATTGCTCCTGAGGCTGATAGTTCACAAGCGTATAGCACTTCTCAAAGACTTCCTCATTGTTTAACCTATTTGAGGTACATAAAACTCCATCTTATCTGGATTTGATTCCTCACACCGTGGGGGAGTAACTAACATCTGTTTTAAAAGTTCCATATCCATTTTAATGTAAGGTGTCAACATATTCACATGCCATACCGGATACAATTTTTTTAACTAACTGGCATCTTTGCCAGACAGATCACCTGACATAACCGTTCCTCGATTTTATTGGAGCCACTTACTATGACTTTGAAGGGATCACCTATCAATGATGACAATACCACTAAGTCATCCCCATGCAAAATCCTTCGAATCTCAGCATGTTTACCTGTCACCTGCTCCATTCTATGCAATGCCCTCTTTAGGTGCTGCTGAGCTAACTCACCTACTTTGTTTACTCTCTCCATTACCTTCAATCCATTATCCAAGTGTGAGATCTACGACTTTGGTCCTGCCAATTTCTCTTTAATTAATTTTAAAGACCTCTTTCTACATTTCTGAATATTAATTCAAAGGGAGTATGCTGAGTAGATTAGTTTCAATCATTTTTCATGGCAAATAATATGAATAGGATACCTTTATGCCAATCATTTTTGGAATCCTGAAAGTATTCTCCCAACAAGACCTTCAAGGTCTGATGCCACCTTTCAAAAGAAGGCTGGGATTCAGGATAGTCCACACTTGATTTAAAGTGCTTTCTACCTAAGCTATCCATGACTTCCTTACACAGCATAGCAGTTAAGCTCGATCCTTGGTATGACTGTATCACTCTGGGTAGCCCATACTGCGTGAAGGAAGCTACTAACTCCTCTAACACACTTTTTGCCTTAATGCTTTGTAATGGAATTTCCTCCAAAATTTGGTAGAAACATCCATTATGGTTAGCAATTACTAGTTCACATATTTTTTGTTCTCGTGAGTTGCCCTATACAATCAATCATAACCCTCATGAATGGTTCTTCAAATGCAGGATTTGTCAACAAATGTGCTGGCTTTGTTACTGCAGCATGTGGCATGTATGACACGTACGTCAAAACGTAACCACATCATTGTGCATTCCAGGCCAATCGAAATGTTTTTTTTTTGTAATTTGTCGTTAGATTTTTATACACCTAGGTGACATCTGTCAGGTTGTTTCTGTGCAACCTGCAACATTTTCTTCCTGTATGCCACCAGCAACACAATCGAGTACACTTCCGCCCATTTCTCCGATGCACCAAACCGCCATGGTCTTCATTTTCATCTTAGGATTTTACCTTTCAAATACTAACTCTCAGGAATATTCTGTGCCTCCATTCTG
>NW_025148867.1:0-1342 GCF_004010195.1 Chiloscyllium plagiosum | reverse complement strand
GGTGGTGATTGCTGAGTCAGTGGTCTTGGTGGTGATTGCGGAGACAGTGGCCTTGGTGGTGATCATGGAGACAGTGGTCTTTCTTGGTGATCGTGGAGACAGTGGTCTTGGTGGTGATCGCGGATGCAGTGGTCTTGGTTGTGATCACGGAGACAATGGTTTTGGTGGTGATTGTGGAGACAATGTCTTGGTGGTGTTTGTGGAGGCAGTGGTCTTGGTGGTGATCGTGGACACAGTGCTCTTGGTGGTGATCGTGGAGGCAGTGGTCTTGGTCATCACTGAAGAGACAGTGGTCTTGGTGGTGATTACGGAGACAGTGGAATGGTGGTGATTGCGGAGACATTGCACCTGTTGGTGATTGTGATGACAGCAGTCTTGATGGTAATCGCGGAGACAATGGCGTTGGTGGTGATTATTGAGACAGTGGCCTTGGTGGTGATTGCGGAGACCGTGGCCTTGGTGGTGATCATAGAGACAGTGTTCTTTCTGGGTGATCGTGGAGACAGTGGACTTGGCGGTGATCGCGGAGACAGTGGTCTTGGTGGTGATCGCGGAGACAGTGGTCTTGGTGGTGATTGTGGAGACAATGGTCTTGGTGGTGATCACGGAGACAGTGGTGTTGGTGGTGATTGCGGAGTCAGTGGTCTTGGTGGTCATTGCGGCGACAGTGGCCTTGGTGGTGATCATGGAGACAGTGGTCTTCCTTTGTGATCGTGGAGACAGTGGTCTTGGTGGTGATCGCGGATGCAGTGGTCTTGTCGGTGATCACGGAGACAATGGTCGAGGTGGTGATTGTGGATACAGTGGTCTTGGTGGTGATTGTTGTGACAGTGGTCTTGGTGGTGATTGTGGAGCCAGTGGTCTTGGTGGTGATCGTGGACACAGTGGTCTTGGTGGTGATCGCGGAGGCAGTGCACCTGTTAGTGATTGTGGAGACAGTGGTCTTGATGGTGATTGCGGAGACAATGGCGTTGGTGGTGATTATGGAGACAGTGGCCTTGGTGGTGATTGCGGAGACATTGGCCTTGGTGGTGATCATGGGGACAGTGTTCTTTCTTGGTGATCGTGGAGACAGTGGTCTTGGTGGTGATCTGCAAACTGCAAACATTAAATCAATGAAAGAGATGTTAATTCATGACTAGGGCTTCTCTCATTGATACACTGTCTCTATCCTGACGCTTTTATTCATCCTAACAAACTGCAATCCATTGAATCATATATTCAAACTTCAAAAATTGATTCATTGTATCAAACATTATTCATTGATTCAATGAAACAAACTCAACTCATTTGTTTAATGGATCTTTGGGCATTCAGTCATTCAATGAAACACACTGCACGT
>NW_025148866.1:0-1342 GCF_004010195.1 Chiloscyllium plagiosum | reverse complement strand
ACTGACACAGATCGGGGGATCGGGGATATTACGTGATAGTGGGCAGGGTTGGTGACAGAGAGAAGACGAGACATAAATCAGTTCAGGGCAAAAATGGATCGCGAGGTTGTACATAGTTTTGTTCTCAGATGTCTGTAAGGAAGTGGTCTGCAATTCAGATGAATGGAGACTGCAATTTGAATTGAAGATAATAGTTTCTTTCTTTGACAAATATAGATCACAGAAATTGCAATGAAGTTCAAAATTGTTGATGGGATTAATGAATGGAGAGAGGCAGAGAACACCGACAATAGCGAGAATAAGTTAGTAACACACCCTCAACCCCGCCCAGAATAATAATCAGTACCGCTAATCTCCGATATGGTAGAAAGTCCCAATAGAGGGAAATGTTGAAATGATCCAAGGAAAGCGTCCTCTCCATTGGTGTAATTATCCAGTCCATTATTCTCAGATTCAGATCTCTCCTCTCCACTTCTGTACAGCTGCTGATCTATGTTACTGTTGGAGCTTATGCATCTGCTCCTATACTGGGATAGCGTACTGAGTGAAGCCCTTCACCAGTCGGAGAGGGAAACCCTCCAGTGACACAGCTACAATGCATGGAGACTGACATCAATCACAGTCATTGAGCAAACAGTTCTAGCTTTCAATACAGCACATTCAGTTCACAATATAACTGGACTGGTCTGGACTGGATGCTGACATCGCTGGCTGTTGGTCACATCTCCCATCACCAATTCCTCTAGTGAAGTCAGTTGTGAGGGCGAATTATTGATGTTTTCTTACGGCAGGCTAGATGACTCTGCTCTGTTGTACGTTTGCAATGCTGTAACCATCTTTCCCCAAATCTCCAGCCCCTCCAAAAAAAGAAACACAATCTGGATGTTTTTATTGTGCGGATCTCTCCTCCACGGGAACAAACGCAAGCGAAAAGACTGTCACTGGGCGCAGTTGCCACGAACATAGACAGGAAGTGTGGTGTTCTCTGAATCAAAGGTTAATTTTTTGGATCTCTGCTCAGATGTTGCCAGATCTTCTGAGTTTCGCTCCAGCTCTTTTGATTTCTTTTTTATTTCTGATCTGTGACAAAGTGTCTGATCTGAATGATAGCAGCAAAGCTGTTATCTCAGATGAATCTCGAGTAATTTGTTATGGACATTAAATGAGAAATTACAAAGTTCCTCTGTTTGACAGGGCTCTAAATATCGATGACGTATTGCATTGTGAGACCTTGCGATGAAAATGCTGAAACAAAACAGAAGTTGCTGTAATCGCTCAGCAGCTCTGGCAGCGTCTGTGCAGAGACATTAGAGTTAACGTTTCAGGTCCAGTGCCCCTTCCT
>NW_025148865.1:0-1342 GCF_004010195.1 Chiloscyllium plagiosum | reverse complement strand
TCTGTTTGGAGGTGGCGGAAATGACGAAGGATGACACAATGTACCTGGAGGGGAAGTGGAGGAGACGCGGTGGAGAGCATCATCAACAACATCGGAGGGGAAATTGTGGTCTTTGAAGGAGGCCATCTGGGTTGTTCGGTATTGGAACTGGTCCTCCTGGGAGCATATGCGGCGGAGGCGAAGGAATTCGGAATATGGGATGGAGTTTTTACAGGGGGCAGGGTGGGAGGTGGTGTAATCTAGGTAGCTGTGGGAGTCGGTCGGTTTATAGTAAACGTCCGTGTTGAGTCGGTCGCCCGAGATAGAAATGGAGAGGTCTAGGAAGGGGAGGGAGGAGTCTGAGACGGTCCAGGTAAATTTGAGGTCGGGGTTGAAGGTGTTAGTAAAGTGGATGAACTGTTCAACCTCCTCGTGGGAGCACGAGGTAGCGCCAATACAGTCATCGACGTAGCAAAGGAAAAGGTGGAGGGTGGTGCTAGTGTAGCTGCGGAAGATGGACTGTTCCACATATCCGACGAAGAGGCAGGCATAGCTGGGGCCCATGCAGGTGCCCATGGCTACTCTTTTGGTTTGGAGGAAGTGGGAGGATTGGAAAGAGTAGTTGTTCAGTCAGTCGAAGGAGGGTGTCAGTGGAAGGGTACTGGTTGGGTCGACGGGAAAGGAAGATAACGCGTTAGGGACCATGGAGGAGGTGGAGGTGGAGGGCATGGGTGGTGTCCCGAACGTAGGTGGGGAGTTCTTGGACTAAGGGGGACAGGACCGTGTCGAGGTATGCAGAGATGAGTTCGGTGGGGCAGGAGCAGGCTGAGACAATGGGTCGGCCGGGGCAGTCGGGTTTGTGGATGTTGGGCAGGAGGTAGAAACGGGCGGAGCGGGGTTGTGGGACTATGAGGTTGGAGGTGGTGGATGGGTGATCCCCTGAGGTGATGAGGTTATGGATGGTCTTGGAGATGATGGTTTGGTGGTGGGAGGTGGGGTCATGGTCAAGGTGTCCGCGAGCTGGCGTTTAGCCTCAGCAATGTAAAGATCGGTGCACCAAACTACCACCACACCTCCCTTGTCTACCGGTTTGATAGCGAGGTTGGAGTTGGAGCGGAGGGAATGGAGGGCTGCACGTTGCAAGGGTGAGAGGTTGGAGTGGGTAAGAGAGGTGGACAGGTTGAGGCGGTTAATGTCGCGGCGGCATTTGGCTATGAAGAGATCGAGGGCGGGTAAGAGGCCAGCACAGGGTGTCCAGGTGGATGGGATGTGTTGGAGGTGGGAGAAGGGGTCATCAGAGGTGGGCGAGAATCTTGGTTGAAGAAGTAGGCGCGGAGGCGAAGGCGGCGGACGAATCCTTTGA
>NW_025148864.1:0-1342 GCF_004010195.1 Chiloscyllium plagiosum | reverse complement strand
GATTCCACTGCAAAAAAATAACGACATGAAATCGCCATGTTTTTAGATTAGAAGAAGCACTGTGAAGATAGCTATGGGAAAACATGATTAGCCACTGGATTTCGTCGGAGTGTCAACAGGAAGCACAGTGGAGGTTACAAATCTGCACAAGTATTCGCAGCATGGTCGGAGGTTCATTAAAGAGAAAGTGCCAGATCTTCTAAAAGTATGTACTTGTGATGTAAAGTCTACTAGACATGTACTAGCAGGTAAAGAGTTCCAATATATAGAGATACAGGACCCTCTCATGTTGAATTAATGTTGAAAGATGAGAATACATCGAATTCCGAAGCACTGCTGCCAGAAAAAAAGTGCTAGTAATTGGAATTCACGACGAGATAAGAAGTGTTAACTATGTTGGATAAGTTTAGTGTATTCAGTGAAAAATGGTAAAGTGGCGGCAGGATCACTGGAAAATCTCGCAGATCCAGGAATACAATTTGTCCTTTCTAGTCGTCCACAGGGAGTATTGCTGCCACATATTTTTGAAGAGTCAGTGGTAACACACATTACTGAGCTATTATAGGAAACGTATCCTGGAATTGTCGAAACTGTGCGGTAACAAGGTCACAAAGTCAGTAATTGAACGAGCAGAGATCAAAGGCTACAAATAAGAAATTTGAAGTGGAATTATTAGACCACCTCTTTCAACAAATGGGTAAGACAAACCAGGAGCATATGGATGAAAGTCGGCATTGTTAGCTCAGAGGAACACCCGAATTATGGAAGAAAGACGTGAAACTTGAGCAATTGTATCAAAACGCATGCATGGAAGAAGAACCTAGATGTATCACTCAGTGCAACTATCTTAAACTGATTTCTTAATGAGGAAATGTAAACCATCACATATTCAGGCAGATCAGAATTGGGAAGAAGTTCATCCAGTCGCATTGTCAGTGGGATACAGAAATAACGTTGCGCGGGTAACACAGAAACTGCCATGTCGGAGGTCTGACATTGAAGTCTGATCTGTGAATGCTGGGAGATTTAACATTGATCAAGTACTGAAAGACCTCCCACGCCTCATTCATAAGAAGTCGACTGTCTCAAAATGCAGCGAGCCTGCTCTTTTCCTTTCCATATAATAGATTATGAAACTATGTCAGTGTTTACTTCTTCGGTGGAAATAACTGCAAAAGGTATATTTGTGAAATGGCTTTTAGTAACGTCATGAATGCTTTTGCTTGCTTGATTCTCTGTAGGTGAGTGTCAGTACAAACAGTTCTTTCTATGACTTAAGGTGTGCATTGTTCAGAGTCCATCATCTCAGAGAGACAGATTCTTGCTCTGACAATGAAATGTA
>NW_025148863.1:0-1342 GCF_004010195.1 Chiloscyllium plagiosum | reverse complement strand
GTGGAATGCACTGCTTGCAACAGTTGTAGACTCACCAACTTTAAGGATATTTAAATGGTCATTAGATAAGCATATGGACGAGAATGGAATGGTATAGGTTCGATGGGCTTCAAATAGGTTTCAGGGCCAAAGGGCCTGGACTGTGTTGTGATGTTCTATGTTCTATGTTCATACCTAATGTCCTGAGACAAATGCAAAATGCTGCTAATGCTGGAAATCTGAAATTAAAAACACAAAATGCTGGGGAACTGCGTCAGATCAGACAGTATCTGTGGAGAGAAACCGTTTGGTACAGGTCAGGGACCTTTCCACATGAGATGCAACCTTCTTGAAACATCCGAGATTCCCAGAGGACTTGACAGGGTCGATGCAGAAAGATTGTTTCCTCTTGCAGGAGAGTCTGGAAACAGAGGGCATAATCCCCAAATAATCCCTCACTACCCTAGACACATCAGGTGGAATTTCTTTACTGAGAGTAATGAATCGATGGAATTATTTGTCACAGATGACCATATAGGCTGGTTTATTGAGAATATCAATGCTGAGGGAGATTGTTAAGAAAGCATATGTTGTGTTAACTTTTATTGGGAGAGGGATTGAGTTTAGGAGCCACAAGGTCATGCTGCAGCTGTACAAAACTCTGGGGAAAGCTGCACTTGGAGTATTATACAGTTCTGGTCATAGCATTATAGGAAGGATATGGAAACTTTGGAAAAAGTGCAGAGGAGATTTACCAGGATGCTGCCTGGTATGGAGGGAAGATCTTATCAGGAAAGGCTGAGGGACTTGAGGCTGTTTCGTTAGAGAGAAGAATGTTGAGAGATGAATCAATTGAGACATATAAGATAATCAGAGGGCGAGAACAGGTGGACAGTGAGAGCCTTTTTCCTCGGATGGTAATGGCCAGCATGAGGGGGCATATCTTCAAATTGAGGGGTGATAGATATAGGACAAATGTTAGCGGTAGTTTCTTTACTCAGAGCGTAGTAGGGGTGTGGAACGCATTGCCTGCAACAGTACTAGACTTGCCAACTTTAAGGGCATTTAAATGATCAATGGATAAACATATGGATGAAAATGGAATAGTTTAGGTTAGATAGGCTTCAGATTGGTTCCACAGGTTGGCACATCGAGGGCCGAAGGGCCTGTACTGCGCTGTGATGTTCTATAACGTAGTACTTTCCACTTCCAAGTCTCAGATGAGGAATGGTCACCTCCTTGAGGATGACAAGAACCCCATAAAGACCATAATTCCAACAGGAATGACAGCATCAAGGAGGGACAGGGCAGTTAAGCATCAGCCACATTTCTGGGGGTCTGGAGTTCCATGTAGTCCAGACCA
>NW_025148862.1:0-1342 GCF_004010195.1 Chiloscyllium plagiosum | reverse complement strand
CACACACACAACTAGGAACTGTTGAAACAGTGCACTGTAACTGAGAACACACACACACATATCTCAGAACTGATGAAATAGTGCACTGTTACTGAGAACACACTCATACAACTCGGAACTGCTGAAACAGTGCACTGTCACTGAGAAGACACACATAACTCGGAACTGCTGAAACAGTGCAATGTCACTGTGAACACACACACAACTAGGAAATGTTGAAATAGTGCTCGTTCACTGAGAACACACACACAACTAGGAACTGCTGAAACAGTGGACTGTCACTGAGAACACACACATAACCAGGAACTGCTGAAACAGTGGACTGTCACTGAGAACACACACACAACTAGGAACTGCTGAAACAGTGGATTGTCACTGAGAACACACACATAACCAGGAACTGCTGAAACAGTGCACTGTCACTGAGAACACACACGCACAACGAGGAAATGCTGAAATAGTGCACTGTCACTGAGAACACACACGCACAACGAGGAAATGCTGAAATAGTGCACTGTCACTGAGAACACACACACAACTAGGAACTGCTGAAACAGCGCACTGTCACTGACAACAGACACACATAACTAGTAACTGCTGAAACAGCGCACTCTCACTGAGAACACACACACACAACGACAAACTGATGAAACAGTGCACTGTCACTGAAAACACACACACACAACTAGGAACTGATGAAACAGTGCACTGTCACTGAGAACACACACACAACTAGGAACTGCTGAAACAGTGCACTCTCACGGAGAACACACACACACAACTAGAAACTGATGAAACAGTGCAATGTCACTGAAAACACACACACACAACTAGGAACAGCTGAAACAGTGGACTCTTACTGAGAACACACACAACTAGGAACTGCTGAAACAGTGCAATGTCAATGAGAATACACACAAACTAGGAACTGCTGAAGCAGTGCACTGTCACTGAGAACACACACATAACGAGGAACTGCTGAAACAGTGCACTGTCAATGAGATTACACACAAACTAGGAACTGCTGAAACAGTGCACTGTCACTGTGAACACACACACACAACCTGGAAATGTTGAAATAGTGCTCTGTCACTGAGAACACACACACAACTGGGAACTGCTGAAATAGTGCACTGTCACTGAGAACACACACACACCAGGAACTGCTGAAAAAGCGCACTGTCACTGTGCACACACTCACACAACTAGCTATTGAGAACACACACTTAACAAGGACAGCTGAAACAGTGCACTGTCACTGAGAACACACACACAACTAGGAACTGCTGAAACAGCGCACTGTCACTGGCAACAGACACACATAACTAGTAACTGATGAAAC
>NW_025148861.1:0-1342 GCF_004010195.1 Chiloscyllium plagiosum | reverse complement strand
TGACGATGATTGGACCCAGGACACTAACCCGAGGGACTCCTGCAGAGATGTCCTGAACCTCAGATGACGGTCATTCAACAAACACGGTCATCTTCCGATGTCCCAGATGTGACTCCAACTAGAGGACAGTTTGCGCCCTGCTACACATTCATTGCAATTTTTCTGGAGCTTTTAGATGTCACACTTGTTCGAATACAGCCTTGATGTTAAGGGCTATCACTCTCACGTCACCTCACATTCGGCATAAGACTACCTGTTTGAAGTCACAGCTTACTTCACATAATTCTTAGTTCTTCTGCGGAGCAACCGGTTGTCCTTGTTGTCCAAGGCAGTCAGTTATCAAGCAAATGTTGAGGTAATTTTGTTCACCTAATTTCGACTCACTATTTTGCTCGGGAGGACAATTATTTTTAATCCCTATGCACTTCCTTGGCTTTGGTCTGAAACAGGTTATTCCATGTGATTATTTCGAGTCCGAGCAGTTATTGAAGTTCTGAAGTTTATACATTACAGTCTTTTCTCCTAATTCGCTAGTTTACACATGATGAATAGATCCCACCATTTTGGTTCATATCCGAAATGAATTGCTGCACTATGCTCAATTTGAACATGCATCATTTCATTATATGTCACAGACATGCACAAACAATAATTAAGCAATTAGTTACAGATAAATAATCAGTAAATGAAACACAAAAGTAATAATCATGTACAAAGTTATACACATGCTTTAAATTTAAACAGTGTAATAATCATGTCAAGAAGGGCATTAAACTATTACAAGGGATTTTCAACCAGGCAATTATGGAGCATGACATTGAATTATTTACTTGCGTCTAGGACAATCTGACAGAATCTGGGAACATTAGAGGCGATTTCCAGTTGCAGAACAGTCCATTATCTGTAGAGTTGGTGTTTAAAAAATATCTGTCTACTTTTCTCAAGAGAATTACAGTCATTCCAGTTTTCCATTTCTGCTCAATATTTTAACGTGCAAAGAATGAAGGCAAGCATTGTGCACAGCACTTTGTGGATCATAATTGGTGCATGTTCGGAGCGTTACTGTCAAAGTCCGGCTTTCTCTTTATGCCTTGGAATTGATAGGAGACAATTGAGAGGAAGCAATTTCGTTGTGGTATTAACACGAAACTATTAATCCAGAAACTGGGTTTATCTTCTGTGTTTAACCGAGATTCAAACCAGGTCACGTTCCGACTTCGAATTCAAGATTTTAATGGTAACCAATGACACCATTGCCAATATCCTGCACATAATGATGAGATTCGGGTATCTCATGCAGACGTTTCTAACATATTTTTGGACAGTGTAAAAAGCTGAGTGG
>NW_025148860.1:0-1342 GCF_004010195.1 Chiloscyllium plagiosum | reverse complement strand
CTATGTTCTATGTTCTATGTACTATACGAGAGCTGTACACAATACTCCAGAGCTCCACACAATACTCCAGAATGGTACACAATACTCCAGTACTGCACACAATACTCCAGAGCTGCACACAATACTCCAGAGCTGCACACAATTCTCCAGAACTGTACACAACACTCCAGAGCTGTACACAATACTCCAGAACTATACACAATACTCCAGAACTGTACACAATACTCCAGAGCTCCACACGATACTCCAGAACTGTACACAATACTCCAGAGCTGTACACAATACTCCAGAACTGCACACAATATTCCAGTGCTGTACACAATACTGCAGAACTGTACACAATACTCCAGGGCTGTACACAATACTCCAGAACTGCACACAACACTCCAGAACTGTACACAATACTCCAGCACTGTAGACAATATTCCAGAGCTGTACGCAATACTCCAGGACAGTACACAATACTCCAGAACTGTACACAATACTCCAGCACTGTATACAATATTCCAGAGCTGTACACAATACTCCAGAATTGTACACAATACTCCAGAGCTGCACACAATACTCCAGAGCTGTACACAATATTCCAGAACTATACACAATACTCCAGAACTGCTCACAATACTCCAGAGCTGCACACAATACTCCAGAGATGCAAACAATAATCCAGAGCTGTACACAATACACCAGCACTGTACACAACACTCCAGAGCTATACACAATACTCCAGAACTGTACACAACACTCCAGAGCTGTACACAATACTCCAGAGCTGTACACAATACTCCAGACCTGCACACAATACTCCAGAACTGCACACAATACTCCAGAGCTGCACACAATACTCCAGAACTGTACACAATACACCAGCACTGTACACAATACTCCAGAGCGGCAAAAGATACTCCAGAGCGGTACACAATACTCCAGAGCTGAACACAATACTCCAGACCTGTACACAACACTGCAGAACTGTACACAATACTCCAGAACTGTACACAATACTCCAGAGCTGCACACAATACTCCAGAGCTGTACACAATACTCCACAGCTCCACACAATACACCAGAACTGGACACAATACTCCAGAACTGCACACAATACTCCAGAACTATACACAATACTCCAGAACTGTGCACAATACTCCACAGCTCCACACAATACACCAGAACTGGACACTATACTCGAGATCTGTACACAATACACCAGAGCTGCACACAATACTCCAGAATGGTACACAATACTCCAGTACTGTACACAATACTCCAGGACTGCACACAACACTCCAGAGCAGTACACAATACTCCAGAGCTGGAAACAATACTTCAGAACGGCACACAA
>NW_025148859.1:0-1342 GCF_004010195.1 Chiloscyllium plagiosum | reverse complement strand
TGTACCATGACATGGAAGAGAATGTGCTGCAATATACAGTACTTCTAATGTTAAATAATTCGATTTTCACATTTAATTGTTTTAATGGAAGTACTTTGAATATTCCGTTCCATTCTGGGTGCCAGATAAATGAAAAGAATGACGCGGGCAATTAATAACTGAATCATAAATCTGTTATCTTCAATTATAAATGTCGAATTGCTGAAATTGGAACTTGAATTACAAGTAACGTTTGCCAGTTTGACACATCGGATCTATATAAAACATAACAATTATAACAGGATGATACGACCTGAGGTGGTGAATAGTAAATCAATTGACTTTTTCCACTTCAGCATCTGTCGGATAACTGACCTTTTTTTCCATTCCTCTGAAACCAGAGTCCCCTCTAATATCTCTGTATCGCCAGCGCATCTTTGACAGTTCAAGCATTGACCAGTGAAATCAGGATAAATAGGCGTAGAATTGTTAAAATAAATGTAAACCAGTTATGGCATATGTATGTGATGTAAAAGCAATGACGCTTATGTTGTGGAATCAGAACTGTTGTTAATTATGTACATAGCTTCCAAATGCAAATATAATGGGCCATTTTTGCACAGGCCAGAGGGAAGATGAGTCCCAGAATTCATGCTCCCATTTTCGCATTGCAATGCCTCCTTGGTGTTATTCTCATCTCAACTCTGGAATTATGCTCTTTCCTCCATGATTGCAACAAGACTTTAATGGGATCAAGAGCTGAGTGACGCTGGCGGAACCCAAAGTGCGCTGGCCTGAGCAGATAAAACCTTAACAGCTCTTTTCTAGCACTGTTGATTTAACATTCCATTCGTGGCGATGGAGAGTCGACTGAATGTTCGGTAATTGGTCATGGTGGACTTCTACTGATTTTTGTGCACTGGGCATGTCTGGATGATGTCTCAAGTTGTCGGGAGGCGACAGTATTGTGGCTTAAACAATAGTTTGGCGAAGAGTACAACAAATTCTGGAGCACAGACCTTCATTACAATTACCATAATGCTAACAGAGTCCAAAGGCTTTGCCGTGTCCAGTATCTCTAATTGTTTCTTTTGCATGAATTTTGGACAATCTGAAGGTGAATAAGAGTTTATATCAAAATAAAAGTTACATTGTTTGCTTACGTAATCGTCTTGAACTGTCACGTGACAGTCTCTTGTTGAAAATTCGCTTGCATGAATGAAATATTGCTGAGAAACAAATCACACTTAAAATCCTGCTGTGAAAACAGGTCATTCGGACAAGCGGGTCCAAACAGATCCCACGAAACATATCTCACCAGGCACAACCTCAACCGTTTCCCGGCATTCCCCATGGCCAGTCC
>NW_025148858.1:0-1342 GCF_004010195.1 Chiloscyllium plagiosum | reverse complement strand
CCTATTTTCATTACACGGGAGCCTAAGATTGTGATTGACAATGTTCAGTGGTCTTGTCAAATGAAGCCCAGCTACTTTACTGAACCCAAGTGGATGGTTTATGACTGGCTTGATAAGGTGTTAACACCATTACTCCCATTTGTTTTAGTGTTGCTCTTCAATGCTCTGACAGTCCGATATGTTTTAGTGGCTAATCGGATCCGTAAAGGATTGAGGGGTCAGAACAAGGAAGAGAAGCGCAGTGACCCTGAGATGGACAGCAGAAGAAAGTCAATGATTTTACTGTTCACCATATCTAGTAGCTTCATACTTCTGTGGTCACCCTATGTAATCAATTTCTTATATTATCGAATTGCAGCAATTGATCCCAGATCTTACAACGACAGTTGGCACGTATTTGAAAGAATTGGATTTATGCTGCTGAGTTTGAGTTGCTGCACAAATGCATTTATTTATGGAGTAACTCAATCGAAGTTCAGGGGACAGTTCACTTACGCAGTAAAATACCCACTGATTTCAATCAGTAGAGTCTTTACTTGGAAAATGAATTGATGACAATCTCGAAGACAGTACCATACCCACCTGCTTTCATGGGGCAGTATTGAGGAGAAAGCTTTCATCGAATGGTTTGTGTGAACAATGTTTGTTTGTGTGAAAATATGAATAGCAATATCGGCTTATTTTCCATTGGGCATTGTTTTCTTTTGGATTACCATAATATTGAGACAAGATTTTTAATCTTCAACTGATGTTGGTTTAATATTAATTTGTTCAAAAAGGTATAACATTGCAGCATCCCCAGAAATAAAGCAAGATTCCTAAAACATCAATAGGCAGTCTTGAATGAGGGAGATTGGATTCCATTAGTCTGTGTTGTATTGTAAACGAGTCCACTCAAATTTTGTCTGCCTCATTTCAGTTTTATTTCACATTAACCTTGGTTTCCTGAAGAAGGGCTTATGCCCAAAACGTCGATTCTCCTGTTCCCTGGATGCTGCCTGACCTGCTGCGCTTTTCCAGCAACACATTTTCAGCTCTGATCTCCAGCATCTGCAGACCTCACTTTCTCCCCTTGACTATTCACACAATTAAGCTTGAATATTCTGAGCATCAAATGACCCTATTTGATTTATAACCGAAGACGTCTCATCTGGAATTTTCATATTAAAATACTTACAGTAGGATAACTCTGTTTCGAATTGTTCTAAATTAACTCCTTTCTGGAGAAGAATCTGTTACTCTGCATATAGTCTTCCTGTCTGCCCATGAATTGTTGCAAATACTTCACCATCTATGTTTACATTTCAGAGGAAAATCTTTCTTCTTCAAAACTAAAAGCCAC
>NW_025148857.1:0-1342 GCF_004010195.1 Chiloscyllium plagiosum | reverse complement strand
CAGGCATTGAATCTCAGTCAGTGAGAGGGATTGGAATTCAGTCAGTGACAGGGATTAAGCATCAGTCAGTGACAGTGATTGAACATGAGTCAGTGACAGCGATTGAACCTCACTCAGTGACAGGGAATGAATCTCAGTAAGTGACTGGAATTCAATCTCAGTCAGTGACAGGGATTGAACCTCCGTCAGTTACAAGGATTGAATCTCAGTTAGTGACAGGGATTGAATCTCAGTCAGTGACAGGGATTGAGCCTCTGTCAGTGACAGGGATTGAAACACAGTCAGTGACAGTGATTGAACCTCAGTCAGTGACAGGGATTGAATCTCAGTCAGTGACAGTGATTGAAAGACAGTCAGTGGCTGGGATTGAATCACAGTCAGTGACAGGGATTGAATGTCAGTCAATGACAGGGATTGAACCTCAGTCAGTGACAGGGTTTGAATCTCAATCAGTTCCAGGGATTGACACTCAGACTGTGATAGGAATGGAATCTCAGTCATTGACAGGCATAGAATTGCAGTCAGTGACAGGGATTGAATCACAGTCAGTGACAGGGATTGAATCTCAGTCAGTGACAGGCATTGAATCTCAGTCAGTGAGAGGGATTGAAATTCAGTCAGTGACAGCGATTGAACATGAGTCAGTGACAGCGATTGTACCTCACTCAGTGACAGGGATTGTACCTCAGTCAGTGACAGAGATTGAATCTCTGTCAGTGACAGGGATTGAGAATCACTCGGTGACAGGGGTTGATTTTCAGTTAGTGACAGCAATTGAATCTCAGTCAGTGACTGGGATTGAACCTCAGACAGTGACAGGGATTGAATCTCAGTCAGTGACAGGGATTGAATCTAGGTTGGTGACAGGGATTCAATCTCAGTCAGTGACTGGCATTGACCCTCAGACAGTGACAGGGATTGAGGTTCAGTCAATGACAGGGATTGAACCTCAGTCAGTGACAGGGATTGAACCTCAGTCAGTGACAGGGATTGAATCTCAGTCAGTGACTGGGATTGACCCGCAGAGAGTGACAGGGATTGAAACTCAGTCAGTGACAGGGATTGAATCTCAGTTAGTGACAGGGATTGAATCTCAGTTAGTGACAGGGATTGAACCTCCATCAGTGACAGGGATTGAACCTCAGAAGGTGGCAGGAATTGAATCTCAATTAGTGTCAGGGATTCAACCTCCGTCAGTGACAGGGATTGAACCTTAGTCAGTGACAGGGATTGAATCTCAGACAATTACAGGGATTGAATCTCCATCAGTGCCAGGGATTGAACCTCAGTCAGTGACAGGGATTGAAATTTAGTCAGTTACCGGGATTGACCCTCAGTCAGT
>NW_025148856.1:0-1342 GCF_004010195.1 Chiloscyllium plagiosum | reverse complement strand
TCACGACACTGGGAATGTTTTGTTTGGAGCAAATAAGATTAATGGGAAATTTCTTGGGGACGTTTATAATGATGTGGGAGAAAGAGCTGTGGATGGGCGGATTAATGGTCAGGAGGAACTGCTGCCTCTGACCAGGGTAATTGACCAGAGGACGAGGAGTGAAGACGTTTAAAGGAAAAAGACAACTTGTTTCAAATAAACTCAGTTAAACCCATATCCCATGCTTTTTCTGTTAGGTCAGGTCCGTTTCTTGTTCAGAACGCAAGTTTCCTGCATGTCAAGAAATGAGCAGACCTGAGAACATATCGAGTTGTTTAGGCGAGATTTCTGGAGTTGCAGCGATAACTCTTCCAACAAGAAAACATGTAAAATCAACTCTGAGGGAAATGTGCTCGGTATTGATGAGAGATCGAATGAATATGAAGGATCCCTTTTCATGAGCAGAGAGATTCATAACACGGCAATGGTCGATTAATAAAGATGCACTTCTGTCGCGCTTTTCAGCTCCACTTTCATCACAGGCACTGAAGCACCTGTGAAGCAGATATGTCATTGTCAATAATAATGTGCTAATCAAGGCAGTTTGTTCAAACAGAGATGAAAAACGAAAACTCAGGACTGGCACTGGAAACGCCAGGAAAACGAAAACTCAGGACTGGCACTGGAAACGCCAGGGAGATTATTTTTTTTACTTTAAAAGTTTGTCCTGCTCTTGTTTATATCCAAAATAGTGCAGGATCAGTGGTCCCAATCTCAGGGGAAGGCGTTACCCTCTTAAGAAACAAATGAGGAGGATGTTCTCACATTCAGTGTGGAGCAAGTATGTAGAAGTATTTACAGCCAAGGCCTGTCAAGACTGGGTATGTTCAAGGCTTCAATTATCTCTCTGTTAATAGCATGGAGCAAGTGTCAGTGTGAAATGTGTCCAAATTTGCTGACAATACACTCGTGGGAGCGCATGTTATGATAAGATCATGGCAATATGCATCGGCATAGAGATAGATTAGGTGAGTGGGGACAAACTATTCACGTGCAGTTTCATGTATGGATTATGAGCTCATGCACTTTGGTCGGAAGAGTCAAAAGAGAGATTACTATTAAAATCGAGAGAAAGTAGAAGAAACGTGTGACGCAGCGGAATATTATAGACGGCACAAAGTTTAGTAACATATTCTTTCCCTGACAAAAAGGATGGCTTCCTTTCCGAATGCTAACAATGAAAGAGATTGCTCCCCAGGAAAGAAAAATAACTGAAACTAATAGCTTAATCGAAAATTTAGAAAAGACTTGAATCGTTCCAATGGATGGCGTTGATGTTTATGGCTCGCTAACATTTGTTTCC
>NW_025148855.1:0-1342 GCF_004010195.1 Chiloscyllium plagiosum | reverse complement strand
AATCTCGGATTCCATCCATTGCAGTTATCCAGTCGGGAATGAGACTCCTATCACACGTAGTAACTTTCGTGCCCTTGCTACAAGTACATCTAATTTCCTGACTGAAACTATATTTGCATGACCATCACTAGCTGGTGCCTGCACAAGAATTTCTATTAAAAGTTGCTGCCCCTTGTTGTTTCTCAGCTTCAGCCAGAAAGAATCTGCATTTTGATCTTCCAATCCACATGGCTGTCTCACTAATACACTGACTGCATCTGTTCTTCACAACACAACTTGACCTCACTTGGTTTTTTGCCTATTTTGCCTAAATCCCGACAACTCTTTGATATTCACTTCCCAGCCATGGTCATTCTGCAGTCGCACCTTCATATTGACAGTTCAATCATATCAGATCATTTCATATAATGCTGTTCATTCCACCTGCCTTGTCACAAATGCAAGGAGTGATTCAGTGATTGTGTGAGTAAAGGGACAATCAGTGTGTTACAGAGATAGCAAATCGTATAGGGATTCTAAGATGTTACAGAGTTAAGCACAGATTGAGAATATTAGTGGCTGAAAGGACTTTAGGGATTAGAGGAAGTTACAGAGATAGCAGTGGCTGGAGTAGACTCCAGAGATAGAGCTGGGTGTTGGGAGAGAGTGGCAGACAGCCCGAAAGGCAAAGATAAGAGCATTTTAGAGAGAAGACAATTGTATAAACTAGAGCAACGAACAGAGATATGGAAGGTTGTGGAGACTGAAGGAGTTTACAGGTATCAGAACAGAGAACAAAGAACAAAGAAAATTACAGCACAGGGACAGGCCCTTCAGCCCTCGAAGCCTGCGCCAATCCGGATCCTCTATCTAAATCTGTTGCCTATTTCCTAAGGATCAGTATGCCTCTGCTCCCTGCCCATTCATGTGTCTGTCTAGATATATCTTAAATGACGCTATCATACCTGCCTCTACCACCTCCCCAGCCAATGCATTCTGGACATCCACCACCCTCTGTGTAAAGAACTTTCCATGCATATTTCCCTTAAACTTTTCCCCTCTCACCTTGAACTCGTGACCGTCTATACCTCTCATGATTTTGTGGACATCAATCAGGTTCCACTTCAACCCCCTTTTTTCTCTTCATAGCAAGTGATCACCATACCAGACAACATCCTGGTGAACCTCCTCTGCACACTCTTCAATACATCCACATCCTGCTGGTGATGCGGCAACCAAAACTGTACGCAGCACTACAAAGTCTTATACAACTCAGACATGACCTGCCAGCTCTTATACTCAGTAGCCTGTCCGTTGAAGGAAAGCATGCCGTATGCCTTCTTGACCACTCTATCAAACTCTG
>NW_025148854.1:0-1342 GCF_004010195.1 Chiloscyllium plagiosum | reverse complement strand
TTAACCAGCCAGCATATAGTCAGTGCCCTAAACAGAGGAGACTCTAAATAGCCTTGTTATAAAACATTTAACTCGCCACCACACAGTTAGTGCCCTAAACTGAGGAGACTCTAAATATTCTGGTTATAAAAAATTTAACCAGCCAGCATATAGTCAGTGCCCTAAACTGAGGAGACGATAAATCTCTTGGTTATTAATATGTACTTAACCATCCAGCACATAGACTGAGCCCTCAACTGAGGAGACTAGAAATCAGCTAGTGATATATATTTATTTAACCCACCAGCCCACATTTAGAGTCTCCTCAGTTGAGGGCACTGATTCTCTGCTGGCTGGTTAAATAAATATATATAAACACAAGATTTACAGTCTCCTCAGTTTATGGCACTGACTCTGTGCTGGCTGGTTTAATATATATAACCAGGAGATTTAGAGTCTCCTCGGTTTAGGGCACTGACTCTGTGCTTACTGGTTAAATATACATAACCAGGAGATGTACAGTCTACTTAGTTAAGGCACTGACTCTGTGCTGGCTGGTTAAATAAACATGTATATCGAGGAGATTTAAATTCTTCACCTTTGAGGGCACTGACTGAGAACCAGGAAATTTATAGTCTCCTCAGTTTCAGGCAATGACTGTGTGGTGGCTGGTTAAAATTTTTATAACCAGAATATTTAGAGTCTCCTCAGTTTAGGGCACTGACTCTGGGCTGGCTGGTTAAATAAATATATACATCCAGGAGATTTAGAGCCTTGTCAGCTTAGGGCACTGACTCTGTGCCCTAATTATATATATTTAACCAGCCAGCACAGAGTCAGTGCCCTAAACTGACGAGAGTGTAAATCTCCTGGTTATATATATTTAACCAGCCAGCACAGAGTCAGTACCCTTAGCTGAGGAGACTCTAAATCTCCTGGATATATGTATTTATTTAACAAGCCAGGCCACTGTCTGTGCCCTAAGCTGAGGAGACTCCAAATTTCCTGGTTATATACATTTAACCAGCCAGCCCAGAGTCAGTGCCCTAAACTAAGGAGACTCTAAATCTCCTAGTTCAATATATTTATTTAACCAGCCAGCCAGAATCAGCGCCCTTAGCTGTAGAGACTCTAAATCTCCTGGATAAATACATTCATTTAACCAGCCAGCACAGAGTCAGTGCTCTAAACTGAACAGACTCTAAATCTCCTGGTTAGATATATTTATTAAACCATCTAGCACAGAGTCAGTGCTGTAGACTGAGGAGACACTAAATCTCCTGGTTATAAAAATTATAGCCAGCCAACACACAGACAGTGCCCTAAACAGAGGAGACTCGAAATCTCCTGGTTATATATAATT
>NW_025148853.1:0-1342 GCF_004010195.1 Chiloscyllium plagiosum | reverse complement strand
ATGATTCCGAGCCGACCATGTTCATCCACACCCATCACTGACCCATGGATCGGCTTGATGGAAATTGTAGACGGATGGACTATCCTGGGGGAAAACTTACAGGTTGTCATTGAAATCTATAGCATCAGATGATAACCAAGTTTTAGCTGCAATATCTACAATTCCATTCTACTGACTGCCCCCAGTCCACACCGAGACTCATTCATCCATCAGCCCTGTACTCAGTGATCGACTCTGGTTTCTGATGCGGAAATACTTCAATTTTCATATTCTCATTCTGCTGGAAGTCTTTCCTTGGTGTCACGCCTCCAATTTGTTACATAAACAATATTCATTTAAGGTACTAATCTGAATCTTTTCCTTTCAGTAATGTCATCTTCTGTATTTGATGTGAATATGTTTCCTTCTGTTTTTCTCCCTGACCATGATTCAGAGCTCGGCAGTATCAGTGATGCCAGCCTTATGGAGTTTCAGAGTCAAGGAACTTGTCACCATGCGTTACTGTTCAGTTCCCAGTGTACGGCGCTTCATGTTGGACAGGATGTTTGGGCATCTTTGACAATATGTAGTTGGAAATTGTTTAAAAACAGAAATTGCTGAAGAAATTGCTAAAGATGTTGCAGAATTTTCTGGAATGAATGCAGAGTTAAACTTTCAGGTCCAGTGAACCTTCTATAGAGATTTTTTAAAATTTTTATTTCCAGTATCCATAATTATTTATTTAATAGAAAAATCGTTCTGTGCCTATTCATTTCTGGAGAAACTTAGCAGGTCTGTCAACATCTGCAGAGAAAGAGAAACAGAGTTAGCGTTTACAGTCAGTGTGACAATTCCTCAAAACTGAATACAATTGCAAAATGGTCTTTTAGTCCCTTGCCTGAGGTGGAGGATGGGTGACAGAGAAAAGAGGGTGTGGCAAAAGAAAAACGGGCTTTTAGCAGTGGTGAACGAGAGGATTCTGTATAACGGGTCGAAGTTAAGGTGTGAATGGGGAAAGGGGTTCTCTCTATTGATTGCAAGATAAAAACGACACAACCACACAAAGTCATACGGAGGCCAGGAGGGAGAATGTTGATCATGTGGTATTATATAAATCTGGCCACAGATACGTTTTCACTGTCGTGATCATCACCCCCTTTAGACAAAGGAATTCAGGTGCTTGACTTCTTATTGGCACTAGTAAGCGTTTCATGCTGCCTTAGTATTGTAATAGAGAGAAACAAATCACAGTATGAAGTTTGGGCTGAGTGTTGGTTACCTGTCATTTTTAATATTGTTTCAATTTTGCAGTGCTTATCTTTAAACCCTAGTTCTTGAAGTTAGTATCAGATGGAGTGTAGGA
>NW_025148852.1:0-1342 GCF_004010195.1 Chiloscyllium plagiosum | reverse complement strand
AAACACATTTGGGAAATGAATGTCAGTTGAGGGACACCTTCTTTCGATACGATCTATTAATAGTTGTTGGAACTGGCTTACCTGGCTTTAACCAAGTGGTCAAAGAATTATAACTGTCATAGAAGCTGGTATCATGGGTCAAGAAGTGTAAGTAATGGAGGAGGTGTCAGTTCTGCTGGTTAAGTGCACAAAGTTGTTTAAAATGTTGTTGACTTACTTTCAGCATCATGATAACAGTAGGACACATAACTGAGATCATTTCATTGTTCAAGTTTTCCACGTTCAGAGAACTAAAGGGAAAGCTGGAGCTGGGCGTTGTGGGATGAGCTAGGAGTCAGAGGGACAAAAAAAAAACTAAAGTTGCGATTGATAAAAAAAATCTGAGTCCCACTCAGACTCTGTCCTGCAGTTTTGTCTTTGCTTCTCCAAAGCCTGGGAAATTCACTTGATCCAGCCTCTTTTCCAGCTTCTCCCCATTCCCATGGAGACACGAAAGCATAGCTCCAGCTTTATGTTGCTCATTTGAGCCATTGGAGCATGTGCAGAGGCTGGCTGTTTAAAGGAACACTGTCTTCACTGCTGTTCTAATTTAAAGGGATAGAAACAATGTGTGAGACAGACTGATGTCAACCTTGAGAGCAGAGAAATCAGATCCTGATCAGAAACGAACAATAGAGTAAATTACGAACTGTTCTCAATTCCTCCTGCAATATTATTGCAATAAGGACAGAGATAAACTTGTTTTACTACCAAAGGATTCACGGATGGGAAATTCACACTTGAAAGCGATATGAGAGCCACCCAATTCCACAGGTCCTGATCATTATGGGTAATATGGAAGGGAAAGCAGCACTTCCAGCCCAGAGAAACCATTCCCATGTTGTGCGCATGGTTGAGGATTTAATTGGTCATGTGATCTGGGAAGACACCAGGATTACAGGACCAGCGTGAGGCTGTGTAAATGTGGGGAAGGAGGGAAGGAATTCACCTACCCCTCCCAGTGGGACACTCACCAACACAGTCACACTGCGGAGAGGCTGCTCACCTGCCTCGTGTATGGGAAAGGGTTTACTTGATCTTGCAATCTACTGAGGCACCAGAGAGGGCACAGAGGATTGAGAACCTTCACTTGCTCCATGTATGATAAAGGATTCATTCAAATCTCTTCTCATCTGCAAAGACATCAGTGCATTCCCACTGGGGAGAGGCCATTCACCTGTTCAGTGTGTGGGAAAGGGTTTACTCAGTCCTCTGACCAGCTGAAACACCAGAGAACTCACTCAGGGGAAGGAGGCCGTCTGTGTTGTGCGCATTGATGACTGTATCGGCGCTACCTCGTGCT
>NW_025148851.1:0-1342 GCF_004010195.1 Chiloscyllium plagiosum | reverse complement strand
CAAGGACAGTAGTGGGAAGTTGTGCACGGAGTCTGAAGAGATAGGAGAGGTGCTAAATGAATACTTGTCTTTCTCCTGTGTGAATATTAATGAAAATCTTGTCGAGGAAAATACTGAGATCCAGGCTATTAGACAAGACAGGATTAAGGTTTATAAGGAGGAGGTGTTAGTAATTCTGGAAAGTGTGAAAATAGATAAGTCTCCTGGGCCAGAGGGGATTTATCCTAGAATTCTCTGGGAAGCCAGGGAGGAGATTGCAGAGCCTTTGGCATTGATCTTTATGTCGTCATTGTCTACAGGAATAGTGCCAGAAGACTGGAGGATAGCAAATGTTATGTCCTTGTTCAAGAAGGGGATTAGAGACAGTCCTGGTAATTATATGGACCAGTGAACCTTACTTTGGTTATTGGTAAAGTATTGGAAAGGATTATCAGAGAGGATTTATAATCATCCAGAAAGGAATAAATTGATTTAGGGATAGTCAACAGTTTTGTGAAGGGTAGGACGTGCCTGACAAACCTTATTGAGTTTTTTGAGAAGGTGACCAAACAGGTGGATGAGGGTAAAGCAGTTGATGTGGAGCATATGGATTTCAGTAAAACTTTTGATAAGGATCCCCACGGTAGGCTACTGCATAAAATACAGAGACATGGGATTGAGGGTTATTTAGCAGTTTGGATCAGAAATTGGCTAGCTGAAAGAAGACAGAGGATGATGGTTGATGGGAAATGTTCATCCTGGATTTCAGTTACTAGTGATGTACCGCAAGGATCTGTTTTGGGACCACTGCTGTTTGTCATTTTTATAAACGACCTGGATGAAGGCGTAGAAGGATGGGTTAGTAAATTTGCGGATGACACTAAAGTTGGAGTTGTGGAAAGTGCCCAAGGATGTTGTGATTGTGTTCGCCGAGCTGGGAATTTGTGTTGCAGACGTATCTTTCCCTATCTAGGTGACATCCTCAGTCCTTGGAGCCTCCTGTGAAGCACTTCTGTGATGTTTCCTCCGGCATTTATAGTGGTTTGTCTCTGCTGCTTCCGGTTGTCAGTTCCAACTGTACGTTGCAGTGGTCGGTATATTGGGTCCAGGTCGATGTGCTTATTGATTGAATCTGTGGATGAGTGCCATGCCTCTAGGAATTCCCTGGCTGTTCTCTGTTTGGCTTGTCCTATAATAGTAGTGTTGTCCCAGTCAAACTCATGTTGCTTGTCATCTGCGTGCAAGGTCTCTAGGAATTCTCTGGCATGTCTTTGTTTAGCCTGTCCTAGGATAGATGTGTTGTCCCAGTCGAAATGGTGGTTTTTTTCCCCTCCGTGTGTAGGGCTATGAGGGAGAGAGGGTC
>NW_025148850.1:0-1342 GCF_004010195.1 Chiloscyllium plagiosum | reverse complement strand
AGTGCAGAGAAATAGGTTTAGCATGGATAGACAGTTATGTCAGCATGGAACAGTTTGGGCCAAAGGCCTGTCTTCATGCTGTAGGACTCTCTGACTCTACAAGTAGGATAACATTTTGGCCAAAATATTATTTTTCCTTTTGTCATGAGTTCCAGTAATATTTGGACAAAGTTCTTTCAAGTTAACATGGCAGAGAATTTCATTTCCAGTTTATTATCAAACACGTGTGTGTGTGTTTGTGCCTCAGTATTTTTCAAAGGGAAATACCAATGTGCATATTTGCAATATCCACTCATCATTCTTCTTTCCATCATAGTTTGAGTAACTTTGTTTTATTCGTAAATATGTTGTTGGAGCAGATTAAAGAAATCTGTCTGACTTGTTCCTTACACTGACCCTATCACTCTCTGAGAACTATATCATTGGCCATATCACAACATAATTATAGTTGAATTATTTTGTGATCAGTGGAGGAGTGGGACTAGAAATAGGGAACAGTGATCCAAAAACACAATTACTAATCGACTCAGTGACCCTAACGTCAGTGTAGTGTAGGTTGTTAAAGGGGTATCTGAAGGATAGGATTTACATACATTTAGAAGGACAGGAACTGGTTTGGGGTAGTCAACATCGCTACGTGCGACGGTGATCATGTCTCATTAATGTGATTGAGTATTTTGAGAACGTGACACAGAAGATTGATGAAGGCACTGTGGTATAATTTGTTTACACTGGCTTCAGCAAGGCGTTTAATATGGTTCCTCATCGTAAGTGAGTAGGTCACATGGAATCCAGGGAAAGTTAACCAATTGAATACAAAATTGTCTTGAAGGTAACGATTGTTTTCCAGACTGAGGCCAGCGGCGTGCTGAAAGAATCAGTGCTGAGCTCACTACTTTTCATCATGGATGTAAATGACTAGGATTTGAATATCAGAGGCATGGTTAGTAAGTTTCCAGATAACATCAACAAAGTGGTGCAGCGGACAGTGAAGAAGATTAACTCAGAGTACAGCGGCACCCTTATCCCCATCAAAGTCCCAGGGACTGGTGGATGGAGTTTAATTTAGATATTTGTGAGATTTTTGCATTTTTAGTAAGTTAAACCATGTCGTGCACTGGAGAATGTTGCTGCACAAAGAGACCTACGGGTACAGGTTCACACTTCCTTGAAAGTTGAGTCGCAGATAGACAGGGTGTTGAAGAACATGTTTGGCACGCTTGCCTTAATTGGCCAGAACATTGAGTACACGAATTAGTGTGGCACGTTAGCTCTGGACAGGACACTGGTGAGGCCACTTTTAGAATATTGTGCACAATTCTGTTGGCTCTCCTGTTGGGAT
>NW_025148849.1:0-1342 GCF_004010195.1 Chiloscyllium plagiosum | reverse complement strand
GCACCGATTCTCCTTCAAGATCCTCCGATCCTCGCAGCAATACGCCAGCACCTAATCTCTCTACAGTCAGCCCTGCCTCAGCTGAGGGCCACCCTCTCTCAGAATTGCAAAGGACCCCTTCTGTACTACATCCTCAGGAGAATTCATACTCTCAACTCCATCTCAAACATCAAAACTGTAAGTATAACAAACTTTTATCTACCCACCTCCATAACCAGCGCTCCTCAAACATTCCAGTAGATTTCCCCAGCCTCTGGATCTGCTCGGACACCATTAACCAAGCGGCTTGTGCAGCCACCATCCCACGCTGAGTGACGATGTCACTTCCGCCCCAACATGGCCGCTTGCACAGCCACTTCTGCCCCTCACAATTCCTCATGAACCACACGTGACATCACTTCCGCCCCTCACATCATCGCTGGTGTCACCTGCTCAGTGACTTTCACGCCCCCTACTGCCATGTTTGCCACCACTTCCGCCCCCACCAACGCCACTCACCTGCATTCTGCTGACACGAACCCCACAGATCCCACTGTCACCATCCCCGCCTCCCAGAACCCTGAGGGGAACACCACCCCTGCTCATGACGTCACCTCCATTACCACCACACCCATTCCAGATCCCAGCCCTCAACTTTTCACCATTCCGCCTGACCTCCCCCTTTCTGAGGACAAACGATCAGTCCTCAGCAAAGGCCTCACCTTCATCCCCCTCTGCCCACGCATCAATGAATTTAATACCCGCCCTGACCTCAGCTGTATTCCTGATGAAGGGCTTTTGCCAAAAACGTCGCTTTCACTGCTCCTCGGATGCTGCCTGAACTGCTGCGCTTTTCCAGGACCACTCTAATCTAGCCCCTTATGTTTCACTGCCAACATCATGACCAGCGTCATAAACAAGTTGCTTAAGCATAGGGCCAAACCCGGTCAATCCATGAAGAGTGCCCTCCTCCTGAACCCTCAATGCGTATCACCCCACTAGGATAAGCCCTATTCGGAGAGCAATGGAATACCAACTTTTACTTGGAGATATCCAGCCACAGAAACCATCAAGAAGTTCAAATGTTATTGATGGGGTAGACACTTGAGATCGGAAGCCAAAGCAGAAACCACAGGTCGAATCTCAGCAGGCCTGGCAGCTTCTGTGGAGAGAAAGCATCTTTTAAGATTTGAGTTCGGTGCTCCTTCTTCAGTCCCTTCTTCGACAGGGTAACTTGCATGTCAATGCCTTATTTGTCAGTGTCACAAAACAGCTGCCCCATTATCAGATCCTTTTGGCAGCAACAACTGTGATGTATGGGCTATCCTGCAGCAACTCATTTCGATTCATTCTAATCCATGTG
>NW_025148848.1:0-1342 GCF_004010195.1 Chiloscyllium plagiosum | reverse complement strand
TGTGGAGGAGGTGCTTTTACTTATATTCACTGATTGTGCTCTGTCAGTCAGAAACCTGAGGGTCCAGTAGCAGAGGGTCGCACCGAGACCAAGGTAGTGGAGTCTTGTGATTACTCTATAAGGGATATCAGACACACTGCTTTCCTAATCATGTTCAACTCAGACGACCTGTGCCATCGAGATGCTCAACTTGGAACTTTTTAACCTTATTTTTTGGTTATGTGAATCGCTGGATGGGACCATCGTTTCTTGCCTGTCCCTAGTTACCCCCTTGATAAGGTGGCACTGAGCTTCCTTCTTGTACCGCTGCAGTTTATGTGACAAATATGCTGCTGAATATCAAGTGGTTATATTGTTTCTTATTGTTGTCTGGAATTTGCGTGGTGCGACTGTTACTTGTCACTTTTCAGCCCAAGTCTGGATATTGTCCAGACCTTGTTGAATTTTGGAATGGACTGCTTCTGTATCTGAGCATTTGCGAATGGTGCTGAACATTGTGCAGTCATTGTCGGATATCCCCACTTCTGACCTTATGATGGAGAGAAGGCCATTGAAGAAGCAGCAGAAGATGTTTGGACCTGGGTTTCAGCCGGAGGGCCACTGAAGATGTTACCTAGTATGGTGATGAAACGTCTGAAAATGAACATTCCAGCTCATGGAGCAAACCTACATCCACATTATGAGGGACTACTGCAGAGATATTCTGGAACTGAGATGACTGACCTCCAACAAAAATGACCGGTTTCCTATCTGTCAGGTATGACTCCAATAATGAAGTAATTGTTTGCAATATCTTTCTGCTTGGGTTCCTTGATGCCACATTTGAAAGAATGCAGCCTTGATTTCAAGTCCTGGAATTCAGCTCCTTTTTCTATGTTTGAACAAAGGCTGTGCTGATGTCAGGAGCAGAGTGGCCCTGGTGGAACCCAAACTGGGCGCCACTGAGCAGTGCTGCTTGATAGCACTGTTGATGAGCCCTTCCATCACTTTATTGATGATGGAGAGTAGACCGAATAGGCGGTATTTGGCTGGGATTAATTTGTCCTGCGTTTTATGTACAGAACTGGGCGCCACTGAGCAGTGCTGCTTGATAGCACTGTTGATGAGCCCTTCCATCACTTTATTGATGATGGAGAGTAGACCGATGAGGCGGTATTTGGCTGGGATTAATTTGTCCTGCGTTTTATGTACAGAACATACTTAAAAAGTTTTTCCCCATTGCTGCACTCTGTATTTCACTAGGGTTAATCCTCTGGCTTGATGATAGTGTTTGAGTGGTTTATATGCTGGGCCATGACATTACAGATTATGCTGGGGTATAGTTCTTCTGCTATTGATGGAC
>NW_025148847.1:0-1342 GCF_004010195.1 Chiloscyllium plagiosum | reverse complement strand
AACAGTTTCAGATGGTGGCCTGCCAGGACTACCTGGTGTGTGCACATTTCGAAGGAAAACCGAGTTGGCAGGGTTTGGGAGCTGTGTGCCTGAAGATCATAAGTGGATAATTTTCAAAGGAGATGGTCATTGCTGGACTGAGAAATCATGCAGATGCTGTGATGAAATGTCAAGAGATTAAATAAGCAAAAGCATTGTGACCCGAATCAACTTTTAGATAAACTGCTTCCATCATTTCAGTAATTTCCCAATTACAGTGAATGGGTATTTGACTGCATTCTTCAGCTGCTCTCTGAATTTAGTCTGGGCCACTGCATAAATACAGGTGTTGGTGCAGGTACTCAAAAGCTGCAGCATGTAGCCTGATTGTTCAGTGATATACGCAGGATCATAGGGACCTGTGTAGTAAAACCTGTCAGTTAATCGGCGATAAAAGAAAAAGCCCACATTTGTCATCCATAACAGTATAAAACTGCCTGAGATGGTTAAGAGTAAAATGATGGATTTCCTGCGGCTCTCCATCTCTGGGTCAGTGTGATTCTCTCCCTTGCTGTGATCCAGTAGCTTCCTGCGGATTCTGCTGGCCACTAAAATGTGTCTGGCAGTCAGAACATTGAGCAGTAAAATCAGAATGAATGGGAGGAAAGGGGTTAAAATAATATTGAGTGTGTCAAATATTACCCAAGTTGCTTCACTGAAAAAGTTCACTGGCAGGCTGGAGCCCCAAAGTACATTGTCATTGATATATTCAGGTTCATACACAAAGTACCAAGGAATGTTTTTCAAACAGAAAAGCACACTCACTGTTTTTATAACCACGGTCACAGTTTTTTCTTTGCAATATCTTGTTTTCAACTTCTGGCAGCAAATTGCAACAAACCGGTCAAAAGTGAAGGAGACTGTGAACCAGACAGAAATATCTGTGGCTGCATAAAGCAGGACAAGCAGAAGAGAATGAGCTGGAGTAGTTTCCAGGTAAGTCCCCAGGAAGTAAAATGGAGTCACTGTAAAGAGTATCACATCAGTGAAAACGACCAATAGATCTGCCACTGCCATGGCCACCAGGTAGAGAGTGATACATCTGGAGAGTCCATACATACCACGTGACAGGATGATAATAGCCACTGAGTTAACTGGAACATGTAGAGAAAAAGAATACAAGGTTCAAGATTGGATTCCAGGGGATTTGAGAATAACGTAATCACATAAGGGCTGTCAATCTATTAATCTTGTTCAACCAGATCATTGCTGATCCATATTTGAAAGTTGTTAATTTGTATTAAAACTATAAATTTCAAAGCTTTGTCTGACAGTTTTCATAGTCTCAATCTCAGGATTGATA
>NW_025148846.1:0-1342 GCF_004010195.1 Chiloscyllium plagiosum | reverse complement strand
GCTACTAGACTTCAAATATGATCAGAAACTCATATCTGTCTAATACAGAAGATGGAGTGCTGCAGACTCATTGGTAAAGGCTCAGACTTCCACTGGCAGATGGATCGAAAGCACATTCAACACTGACAAGATTGGAAGCTCTGATGGAGCATGGGTTCCATTAGGAGGCAGAAACAGAAGTTAATTTACAATGACACATACTGTCGTTAGTTAGATCACTTACTTGACGGTTGGGAAAAGGACCATACCATTGTGATAATGATATGACGTTGACCGCAACGATTGTCAAAGTAACCGAACAGCAGGAAGATCATACAGTCTGTACACATAAGTGACTCTGTATGGGCTGTGTTTTGTATATTAGAGTGAAGGTATTATGCTATTGAAATGCAGGACATCAGTGAGACTACATGATGAATCGCCTGTGCAGTTTTGCTCAATAATTCTTTTAATTACATACATGTGCTGAATGCAATCCAGAGGAAATTGACTTAATTCATGCCAGCCATGTGTGACCTATTTTATGAGGAAAGTGCACAGCGTTTGCATGGGAGTTTAGAAGTGAGGGAGTTGAATTTATTAATGATTGCAAATTTCTCCACTATCCTAACACTGCGTCCATTAAAATGAGTTGTCGTCTTGTGACAAGTCCCACTAGAGTTTGTTTAATGTAAGGGTCATCCGTTTCTTTATTTCAGAGATGAAAGGTTTCATGTTTCTTTATTTTCTTGCAGGTTTATGTCAGTTTTGAATCTTTTGCTTCAGTACAGACAATCATAAGCATCACAACGACCAGTAAGTCATTCAGTCTCTGAAGCCTGCGCCCGATTTAATAAGATCTTAGCTGAACTGCCTGCAACTTTCAATTAGCATTCCTGCCATTCTCATGACAACGGATCAAATGGTACCTTAAAAATATGAAAATATTTGCACCACTATCTTTTCAAGCAGAATGTTCGAAAACACCAGTGCCTTGCAAAAGAAGAAAGTAATCGCTGTTTTGTCCGGATATTAAAGTACGTAAATGGAAGCATTCCCTTCGGTTTTACCCCGTCAAGATCCCACAGTATCAGAGTAAGACATAAGACATAGCTGCAGAGGTAATCCATTCAGGCGAACAAGTCGGCTCTCCACCATTCAATAACATGGTGGCGTACGTAATAAGTGAATCATAGAATTTAACAGTAAATAATAAATCCATTCGATCCCTCCTGTCTGTATCAGTTCCCTCAAGTGCTACGAGTCTAATCCCACCCCCGTGCCCTATCTCCACAGCCATCTGTAGAAGCAAAGATTGGACTTCACGTTAGGGAACTGAGCGACAATTCCAGCTTCAGTGGGG
>NW_025148845.1:0-1342 GCF_004010195.1 Chiloscyllium plagiosum | reverse complement strand
AAAGTGTCAGAAAGTGTCACAGTGTGTGTCAGAGAGTGTCACAGTGTGTCTCAGAGAGTGTCAGATAGTGTCACAACGTGTCAGAGAGTGTAAACGAGTGTTTCAGTGTGTCAGAGTATGTCAGGGTGTGCCTCAGAGAGTATCAGAAAGAGTCAGAGAGTTTCACAGTGTGTCTCAGAGAGTGTCACAGTTTGTCATACTGTGCCTCAGAGAGTGTCAGAGAGAGTCAGTGTGTGTCACAGTGTGTCTCAGAGAGAGTCAGAGAGTGTCACAGTGTGTCTCAGAGAGCGGCAGTGTGTCACAGTCTCTCAGAGAGTGTAATAGTGTGTTCAGAGAGAGTCAGAGAGTGTCACAGTGTGTCTCAGAGTGCCAGAGAGAGTCACATAGTGTTTAAGTGTGTTACAATCTGTCAGAGAGTGTCACAGTGTGCCTCGGAGATAGTCAGAGAGTGTCACAGTGTGTCTCAGTGAATGTAAGAGTGTTCCTCAGAGAGTCAGGGAGAGTCAGAAAGTGTCACAGTTTGTCTCAGAGAGTGTCACAGTGTGTCACCGTCTGTCAGAGAGTGTCACAGTGTGTCACCCTCTGTCAGAAAGTGTCACGGAGAGTTTCAGATGTGCTAGAAAGTGTCACAGTATGTCACAAAGTGTGTCAGAGAATGTCACACTGTGCCCCAGAGAGTGTCACAGTGGGTTGGAGAGTGTCACAGTATGTCTCAGAGAGTGGCACAGTGTGTTGGAGAGTGTGAGAGAGTGTCACAGTGTGTCTTAGACAGTGTCACTGTGTGTTTCAGAGAGTGTCAGAGAGTGTCACATTGTGTTGCAGTCTGTCAGAGAGTTTCACAGTGTGTTTCAGAGAAAGTCACAGAGTGTCTCAGTGAGTGTCACAGTCTGCCACAGTCTTCAGAGAGTGTTTCAGTCTGTCACAGTCTGTCAGAGAGTGTTACAGTGTGCCTCAGAGTGTGTCAGAAAGTGTCACAGTGTGTTTCAGTGCATCACAGTCTGTCAGAGAGTGTCACAGTGCACCTCAGAGAGCGACAGAGAGTGTCACAGTGTGTCTCAGTGAGTGTCACAGTGTGTCTCAGAGAGTGAGAGAGAGTCAGAAAGTGTCAGATTGTCTCAGTGAGTGTCACAGTGTTCAGAGAATGTTACATTGTATTTCGGAGTGTGTCAGAGAGAGTCAGGAAGTGTCACAGTGTGTCATGCTGTGTCTCAGAGAGTGCAGAGAGTGTCTGCATTTGGCTCAGAGAGGGTCACTCCCTGTCAGAGAATGTTACATTGTATTTCAGCGTGTGTCAGAGAGAGACAGGATGTGTCACAGTGAGTCATACTGTGTCTGAGAGAGT
>NW_025148844.1:0-1342 GCF_004010195.1 Chiloscyllium plagiosum | reverse complement strand
AAGGCTTGCCATTCTTTTGACACTGGACTTCAAGAAAATAAATAAGAATTATGAACTGCAATGCATGAACTTGCACAGGTGTCTGTCTCCATTCAATAGTTGCTTTCCTGAGATCAGCAGAGTCATCCAAATGATGCAGTGCCAGGCAGCAAAGGAAGACAGATGGGCTCAGACAGAGCAGCAGGGATGCAGTAACAAAGCTGGCATTTATTGAAAGGGAAATCTGGAATGTGTGCTGACCACGTGGGTTAGTTGTACATGAAAGATACTGAGCAGGTGCATATTCCACACCTTATTTCAGAGCAGAGGGAGAGAATCGTGTGATTCTGAACAGCTCCAAACCCAACAGTGAAAGGAACAGACACAAACATATATTTTAGGAGCTTTATCCAAAAGCACTGAACACATCGAGACTGGAAAGGAGATCGATGGGGGCACCAGAATAAGGGCAAGAATTAGAGAGGATCACGTGGGTTAGTTGTACATGATAGATACTGAGCAGGTGCATATTCCACACCTTATTTCAGAGCAGAGGGAGAGAATCGTGTGATTCTGAACAGCTCCAAACCCAGCAGTGAAAGGGACAGACACAAACATATATTTTAGGAGTTTATCCAAAGGCACTGAATGTCAAGTGAGAGACGAACAGGATGATCAACAGAGAGAGTGAGAGTGAACATAGAGTGAGACATCAAGATGAATATCAGTGGAGAGACAGCACAGAGAATGAGTGACCAAGAGTAACATCAGCAGAAAGATTAAGTGCGATGTGAGTCAAGGGAAATGTCAGTGTGGAAAGTAAATGCACAGTGAGACCAAATGAATGTCAGTAGAGAAAGGGAGTGCACAGTGAGATGCCAACAAGAACGTCAGCAAAGGGATTACGTGTAGAACGAGAGACAAGTCACATCAGCACATGGGATCGACAGTGAAATGTGGGCTTCACAGGAACATCAGCAGAGATGGAGAGACAGAAAGGGAAGGAAACAGAAACAGTGTGGGGAGTCAGTGGGAGATTTGGAGAATCATCATTCAGGATCAGATGTGCAAAATGAGAATCAGGAGATAAATCAGCAGAACAAGTTCGCAGAGCAAAAGATTAAGGGAAACATCAGCATGAAGAGGGAGTGCAAAATGGGAGACTCGATAAATCAGTAATGAGAATGGGCGGATGATGAGGGACAAAAAACACTTCCACATAGAAAATGGGGTCAGACTGAGAACAAGCAGAAAATCAGCAGCGTTTGTGTAGAGAGAGAAACCAAGAGGAATATCAACAGAGGGTTTGAGTGTCGGAGAAGAAATAATTGCGACCAGACGTGTAAAGGGAGAGACCAAGAAG
>NW_025148843.1:0-1342 GCF_004010195.1 Chiloscyllium plagiosum | reverse complement strand
TCTTTCATTAAGAACAGGTAAGGCGGTAAAAGAAGGGGAGATGTGGCCTTGTCAGTCGAGGACAGTATAACGGTGACTGAAAGCACTTTTGATGAGGACTCGTCTACTGAGGTAGTGTGGGCTGAGGTTAGAAACAGGAGAGGAGAGGTCAGACTGCTTGGAGTTTTTTATAGGCCTCCGCAGACTTCCAGGGATGTGGAAGAGAGGATTGGCAAAATGATTCTGGGTAGGAGTGAAAGGAACAGGGTGGTCATTATGGGAGACTTTAACTTCCCCAACATTGATTGGAAATGTTTTAGCTTTCGTACGTCGGATGGATCAGTTTTTGTCCAATGTGTACAGGAGGGTTTCCTGACACAGTATGTCGAAGGGCTGACAAGAGGGGAGGCCACACTGGATCTGGTGCTTGGTAATGAACCAGGCCAGGTGTTTGATTTAGTTGTGGGTGAGCACTTTGGAGAGAGTAACGATAAATCAGTTATGTTTAGTTTAGCACTGGAATGGGATAGGTACATGCCACAGGTCAAGAGTTATCGATGGGGCAAGGGCAACTATAATGCAATTAGGCAAGAATTAGGATGCATAGAATGGGGTAGCAAAATGCAGGGGATAGGGACAATGGAAATGTGGAGCTAGTTTAAGGAACAGATATTGCGTGTCCTTGATAGGTATGTCCCTGTCAGGCAGGGAGGAAGTGATAAGGTAAGGGAACCGTGGTTTCCAACAGAAATTGCATCTCTTGTTAAGCAGAAGAAGGAGGCTTATGTGTTGATGAGGCAAGATGGTACAGATGAGGCGATGGAGAGTTACAGATCAGCGAGGAAGGATTTAAAGAGAGAGTTAAGAACAGCAAAGAGAGGACACGAGCAGTCTTTAGCAACTAGAATAAAGGAGAACGCTAAAGCTTTATATAGGTATGTGAGGAATAAAAGGATGACAAGAGTAGAAATAGGGCCAATCAAAGACAGAAGTGGGAAGTTGAGTGTGGACCCTGTGGAGAGCAGAGAGGTGCTAAACGAACATTTTTCATTGGTTTTCACTCAGGAAAAGTATGATATTGTAGAGGAGAAGAATGAGATATGAGATATTAGACTAGAAAGGATAGAGGTTAGTTATGAACAGGTGTTATCAATTCTAGAGGGAGTGAAAGTAGACACGTCCCCTGGGTTGGATGGGATGTATCCGAGGAAGCTAGGGAGGAGTTAGCAGAGCCTGTGGCTTTGATATTTGACTCATTATTGTCTACAGGTTTAGTACCTGAGGACTGGAGGATTGCAAATGTTTTGCCTTGTTCAAGAAGGGCAGTAGATATGACCCAGGTAATTATAGACCAGTGGGCAGG
>NW_025148842.1:0-1342 GCF_004010195.1 Chiloscyllium plagiosum | reverse complement strand
TTTAATGCCACAAAAGTTCAAGAGTACTATTCGCATCATCTCTTGCAAATAGAATGGTGATAATCATTTTCCACATATCTCGATATTGTATATCAGAAAATAGAACCTAATCCCAACATGACTGCCTTAATTATAACTAAACAGAGCAAGTTTGCTAAATATCTGCAGCATTTTCTGTTTTTTCTATGATTAGAAATATAGCTTCAGGAGAACGTTTATATGCTTTAACTCTCAAAGGCAGTCATAACCCATATTTTCTTTCATCTTTCATTGTATTTTAGAGTGGTTTTATGGACAATTTATATGATTTCTTTACTGGGCAGTCACAAGCAATTTGTGTTGTTCTACATTGAAGATTGTGGTATTTCGTACAATGTTAAGGTGAGCAATGAATAAAATAAATGTCAATTTCTGAACAGCACAGAGGTAGCAGTTTTGGGGTAGGTTAAGAGATACAAATTCAACCTCTCAAATGTCAAAATGGACGTGTTGTTGACCAGATGAGCTAATCTCTCAAATTAATCTTAAGTCAGCACTCTTCTCTCACACAGAATAAATATTGGTTTTCCACTTGAACTGGCTTTCTTGCAAATTGTTCTAATGAGTGCAAAATGAAAATCTTTTGACATGTCAGGCTGAATCTTAAGTTTTCTTTGGCAGGGAGTGAGGGTGAGGTTGAGTTTTCGACTGGGATTAGCCAAGCGAGATTTCTCACTGTAACTTACCCAACTTGCCTTGTGAACTATCTACCTCAATCCAATGGCATCTCTCATGTGTAATTCTTACCATTCGCTGTGCCCAGAACCATTAGCTAGTCATTGGATTTTCTCCGACAAACTTGCATCCCTTGCATTCCTTGCATCCCTTGGATGGTCTGTGCCAACCGCTGGCAGTCTGGAGCTGCCCTGCATGTTGCCTGCCATTTTCCCTGCACATGGCAGACAAGAGGAAATTAGTTCCCTGCTTTGTGGGCAGTGACCTAGAGGTCCGGCTGGACAGGGCAGGACTGAGGTAGGACTTCCTCAATCCCCAGGATGAACAAAGAAGGCTGCAGCATTAGACAATGCCAGTCTGGCCCATGTGGGCTAATGCAATCTCTACAGCAACGCCCAGAGGTAAAGAAAGATGGCCAATGATTGTTTCCACCCCATCAGGATTGGTGCCACCATCTTATCTCTGATACTTCACACTACCTCTGCTACTGTACCCAGCTCCCACCAATGCTCATCCTCTGCCGCTGTCCCTATTCCCTGCAATATTGTCAGTCACTTGCTGTAGTGCATCCAATCTCTGACACCGCTAACCCTGCATGTCCTCTGCATTGCCTACTCACTCGCTTAGG
>NW_025148841.1:0-1342 GCF_004010195.1 Chiloscyllium plagiosum | reverse complement strand
CAGGTACCTGTCAGAGAGCGATTCGATGAGCAGTCTATTCTTGTGGGGTTCATGGCAGTGCTCTCCTGAACTGTTCAAAATGTCTGGTTTATCCCCCAAACCATTGGATCATTTCATTGGTGTGATGTTATCAAAACACTAAATTCAAATTCGATTGGATTTTGGTATCTGGGGAAGAATTTAAACTGATTGGCCGAATTTGAATTTGTTTTAGTTCCATGGCAATGCAACTGCAGCTATTTGTTTCAACCAAGTGTTACATTTTTAATTTGTTCAGGACACTCTGTGCTTTCAGTCAGGCCTTGCGAGCTTCCTCTCTCTCGTAAAGTTACAGGACATACCTACACCTTCATAAAAACGGACACTAGTGGTGTCCCTTACCTCCCACATTCTGCAGGAGGAACATTCAACTGCCCTAACTGCCATTCCCACTATTCTAAATTCCCAAAGAGGCTACTGAATTATTTTTTTTAAAATGAGCTACATAACCAATCCGGCACACAGAACCTTGTTTTGGTGAGAGGAGGATGATGGGTAGGAGACACCACCTAAGTTGTGTTTCGGGGAAGCCAAGCACCCAAATATATTACTTCACTCACTCAGCATTCCTATGTCCGTTCCTGCTCATCTTGTGCTCTGCCTATTCATGAGGTCAATTTTTAAAGCAGAAACGTATCTCCCAGCAGCCCCCGCTCCTCTCTCCCTCTTTCCTCGCTGCTCCTGAAAAACAGCAAACCGAAGAAATTCCAACTATTGGCTCCAATATGAGAAGCTTGCTGCTTTCTCAATTTGGTTGACTATTGAGGCAAGTTCCACCCACCCGGTAACATTGAAGGCTTTATAGAATTCACCTCTCCTTTCTTCAATCTCTAGTTACACGAACAATGTAATTGTTTTATCCTGAGTTAAAATTTGGTTTCAATTAGACATCACTTTCGCTTTCAGTCATTTTCTACGATGGCCAATCATATTTTTCCCCATCTTTAGTGGACAGTGCCTTTTCTGGTTGGGCTAAGTTAGGAATAAAAACTGTGAAAGATTATATGTTAATGGTGTTTCTGCATCTGTTCAACATCTTAGTCAATATGTTTTCACTTCTTAAAAGCCACTTCTTTAAATATCTCCAAGTTCGCAGTTTTGGCCGTAGTTCATAATGCTTCCTAATGATTCTGATTTTGACATCTTTCTAGAACCACTTTCTTCATTAAAGGAGGTTATTTCAGCTAGTTATTCAACCATTCATAAAGTATTGTTATGACACGGGGTAAATTCTCCTGCTTTATTTAAAACCAGCAATACAGAAAAGATATATCCCATACAGTAATGTGTAAAACTTCCAGTG
>NW_025148840.1:0-1342 GCF_004010195.1 Chiloscyllium plagiosum | reverse complement strand
TTGGACAGATTGGACAGTAGATCTTGGAAACGTCCAGATATAACAGAATTGCTGATAAGTTTGATTTGAAATTCCCCAATATTAAGTGGAACATCCGTAGTGCAGATTATCTGGATGGAGATGATTTTGTTAGGTGTTTACAGGAAGTATTCCTGAAGCAATAATTGGATATGCCGAATGGGGGAGGCCATATTGGATTTGGCGCGAGGCAATTCGCTCGGCCAGGTGTTAGATATGTCGGTGGCAGAGCATTTTGGTGACAGAGAGCATAAATGCCTCAAATTTGCGGTAGCCATGGGGAGGAATAGAAACTGACTGTATGAGAGGGAATTTAATCTGGGGACGGGATGTTTTACTGCTCTTCGACAGGACCTATGGAATATAAATTAGGAATACTTGCTTTACGGAAATGCACAACAGAAATGTGGAGCATTTTTTGCTGTGTTGAATAACTTTGCCCCAATGAAACCGGATTTGAATTGTAAAGGAAATGAGCCCTGGATGACAAGAACAGAAGAGCGGGATCTAGCGCAAATTTTGAAGATTACAGGGTCGAAAGGAACGAACTCAAAAATCGACTGAGGAAAGCTGGTTGGGGGCATGAAGAAGCCTTGGCGGGAAGGACTTGGAAAAATCCAAATGTTTTGCACACGTACATTAGGAATAAGAGAATGATCTGAGAGAGCGGAAGCTGGATCCAAGCCAGTGGAGGGAATTTAAGCACTGAGCGTGGCGAGGTAGAGAAGGAGCAAAATTAGTTTTTTTTTGCCACTGTATTCATGAGAGAGAGGGAGCTTGATGTTAGAGAGAATACTGGGGAAGAGCGTAATAGGCTTGAGCAGATTGATATTAAGAATGTGGATATGGTGGAAATTCTGGAAAGCATGAGTATGATTCAATCTCGAGGGCCGGATCAGATATATCCACATTTCCTACGAGAAGTGAGGATTGAGATTGCTGCACCTCTGGAAATGATCTTTGCATCCAAACTCTCCATAGTAGTTCTTCATGTTTGGAGGGAGGCATATATTGTACTTCCCTCCAACATCATCACAAAGTGATAGCAGTATATACAATCCAAGAGCTACAGCTGTGAAGTTAAGGTACTGAAAAATGTTCGCAGATATAGGATTTTGGATTGTTTGGATAAAGATTTTTGATTAAGGTTTGTTTTTTTTTATAAATGGCTAGGATAAAGAAGTGGAAGGTAACCAGAGAGGTTTTTCCAAGAAACAGGCTGTCAGGAGAGGTCATATGTTTATGGTCATTGGAGGAAGTAAAGCGAAGATATCAGAGCTAGGTTATTTGCGCAAAGAGTTTTTGATGCGTGGACTGCACTGCT
>NW_025148839.1:0-1342 GCF_004010195.1 Chiloscyllium plagiosum | reverse complement strand
AGGGACCCCTGTTAAAGAGCTAGTCTCTCTCTCTGTGTCAGGGACCCCTGTTAAAGAGGGAGTCTCTCTCTCTTTCAGGGACCCCTGTTAAAGAGGGAGTCTCTCTCTCTCTGTGTCGGGGACCCCTGTTAAAGAGGGAGTCTCTCTCTCTGTGTCAGGGACCCCTGTTAAAGAGGGAGTCTCTCTCTCTCTCTGTGTGTGTCAGGGACCCCTGTTAAAGAGGGAGTCTCTCTCTCTCTCAGGGACCCCTGTTAAAGAGGGAGTCTCTCTCTCTCTCTCTCTGTGTCGGGGACCCCTGTTGAAGAGGGAGTCTCTCCCTCTCTCTCTCTGTGTCGGGGACCCCTGTTGAAGAGGGAGTCTCTCTCTCTGTGTGTCAGGGACCCCTGTTAAAGAGGGAGTCTCTCTCTCTCTCTCTCTCTCTGTGTCGGGGACCCCTGTTGAAGAGGGAGTCTCTCTCTCTCTCTCTCAGGGACCCCTGTTAAAGAGGGAGTCTCTCTCTCTGTGTCAGGGCCCCCTGTTAAAGAGGGAGAGAGAGGCAGAGAGCTGAGAGTGGGAAACAGAGCGACAGAGACTGTGCGGTGAACTCTAATGAGGCCACTGTGTTAGTGGAGCGCGCTAACACCGAACTGGTCAAAGTACCCGTCGCTTTATCATGACCTCGATCTCACCAGGGATCACCCGGCAGAGAGCTGAGAGTGGGAAACAGAGCGACAGAGACTGTGCGGTGAACTCTAATGAGGCCACTGTGTTAGTGGAGCGCGCTAATACCGAACTGGTCAAAGTACCCATCGCTTTATCATGACCTCGATCTCACCAGGGATCACCCCGCACTTCCCACACAGTGATCTGTCACGATCAGGACAGGAGGCAGAGAGAGAGAGACTCCCTCTTTAACAGGGGTCCCAGAGAGAGAGAGAGAGACTCCCTCTTTAACAGGGGTCCCAGACACAGAGAGAGAGAGACACCCTCTTTAATAGGGGTCCCAGAGAGAGAGAGAGAGAGACTCCCTCTTTAACAGGGGTCCCTGACACAGAGAGAGGGACTCCCTCTTTAACAGGGGTCCCAGACACAGAGAGAGAGAGACACCCTCTTTAATAGGGGTCCCAGAGAGAGAGAGAGAGACTCCCTCTTTAACAGGGGTCCCTGACACAGAGAGAGAGAGAGACTCCCTCTTTAACAGGGGTCCCTGAGAGAGAGAGAGACTCCCTCTTTAACAGGGGTCCCTGAGAGAGAGAGAGAGGGACTCCCTCTTTAACAGGGGTCCCAGAGAGAGAGAGAGAGAGACTCCCTTTTTAACAGGGGTCCCTGACAGAGAGAGAGAGAGGGACTCCCTCTTTAACAG
>NW_025148838.1:0-1342 GCF_004010195.1 Chiloscyllium plagiosum | reverse complement strand
TTCCTTCATTATTCCCCATTTTCCCAAATATTTCCATCTGTGTCGCCTGTCCAATATACTTGGCTTTCCCGGAGTCCTGCAACATCAAATGAGAATTCGCTCTATCTACATTAAATTCATTTTTAGCACACTGCAATTCTAATTCTAACTTCAGTAAAGGGTCCCTACATAGCAAATTAATTGGTGTCTCCTTAAAGAATAATAAAGTCATAATGGCTATTTTACTACCAATTGCAAACTTACTGAATATATAAACATCGTCAACTGTGGTCTACTTACAAACCCTGCAGTTTCAATCAATTTAACTGAAATGCGAAGGTGGGAGGCATAATGCGGTAGAACACAAGTATAGCTAGCTCCGGTGTCCATCACCATGGGTGTGAAAAGTCCTTCTACACTAACCTCTACAATAGGTTTCTGTTCAGCATCCTGGGACATCATAAGTTATTGTGCCTTCCAACCTGGGTTCTCTGGGAACCCCTAAGACATCATGTACGAAATTAGAGTCTCCGTTGGCCTGTAGGGAATTGTGGGGGGACAGCCAGACGTTTTTGACTCATAGGTCTAACCTGGGGCCAGGAGCACCAGGGTTAATATGGACAATCTCTCCTCAAGTGGCCTAGTTGGTAACACACCAACACACCATTCCTGATGCTTTTTAAATCTGATTTCTCACCATACCCTGTGACCCCTCCTCACCTCTTTGTCCATGTCCTTAGTGACACCGGTTCTGTCTAGGCTGTTTGTTATTTTCATATTGCATTGGCATGTTATCTGTGGAAAAGTACCTCCAAAAACAGTTATCCTTGGCATGGGGTTATCTGGCCCTTGCCAGGTGTCGAGCAAGGGCTCTCCCTGCACCAGCATGTCATTCATTTCATTAGTGCCAACCAACCGAGTAGTCACTGGCAACTGCATTTTGGTTTTCACTCTCTCTGTCTTTTTAAGTTATCCGAGCTGCATTTGTGTCGACTGTCTTTGCAACCACTCATTTTGCTCAGCCAGCTTCTTTTTGATTTCCATTGTCTTATGACCGCGTGAACTCCATGAGGTCAGAATTCCTGGCTCGCCACGGACGTTACACCCACTGCTTCCTCGAGCTTAGGTTTGACTTGAGGGGCAGTGATACGACAGTAGCTGTCCAGAACATTGTGGTTAACAGTTGACTGCCTTCCACAGATTTGTTTCAGTTCTCCACCATTTCAACTAATTTTCGAAATAGACTGTTTGGTTTTCAATATCTCCCAACTGATCCCCGCTCAGGGCTTTTGGACCTACCTTAAGTGAAACAGTATAATACCCCTTTGTCTTACTTGATCAAAACCAGCATTATCAATCATCG
>NW_025148837.1:0-1342 GCF_004010195.1 Chiloscyllium plagiosum | reverse complement strand
TGGGGAGGGGTCGAGAGGCTGGATGAATTTACGGAGATAGAGAAGAATGAAGTGGGTGGAGGAGGTACAGAGATGAAGAGGGCTGTAGTGACTGCGTGAAGTTATTGAAGTGAGGAGGATGTAAGGGTTTATAGAACATAGAATAATACAGCACAGAACATGCCCTTTTGCCCTCGATGTTGCACTGACCTGTGAACGAATCTAAACCAATCCCCCGACACTGTTCCATCATAATCCATGTGCTTATCCAAGGATTATATAATTCCCCCGAACGTGGCTGAGTTAAGTACATTGGCAGGCAAGGCATTCCATGCTCTGAGTAACGAACCTGCCCCTGACACCAGTCTTAAACCTGTCATCCCTCAATTTGTAGCTATGCCGCTTCGTACAAGCTGATGTCATCATCTGATGAAAAAGGCTTTCAGTGTCTACCCTATCTAATCTTCTGATCACATTGTATGCCTCTATCAAATCCCCTCTTAGCCTTCTTCTCTCCAGTGGGAACAGACCCAAGTTTCTCAGTCTTTCCTTATGAGACCTTCCCTCCAGACCAGGCATCATCCTGGTAAATCTCCACTGCACCTTTTCCAATGCTTCCATTCCTTCCAATGGGGCGACCGGAACTGCACACAAAATGCCAAATGTGGCCGCACTAGCATTTTGCATAGTTGCAGCATGACATTACGGCTCCAGAACTCAATACCTCTACCAATAAAACCTAACACACCGTTTGACTTCTTAACAGTATTATCAACCTAGGTAGCAACTTTCAGGGATCTATGTACATGGAAACCAAGATCCATCGGCACATTCACATTACCAAGAATCTTTCCTTTGATCAAGTATTCTGCCTTCCTGGTATTCTTCCCAAAAGGAATCACCTCATAGTTAGCTGCATTGAAACTCCACTTGCCACCTGTCAGCCCAATTCTGCAGTTTGACCAAGTGTCCCTTCAACCCGCAAAATATTTCTACACTGTTCACTACCCCTCCGATTTTAGTGTCATCTTTAGACTTACTAACCCATCCACCTATGCCTGCATCTAAGTCATTTATAAAAATGACACTAGTGGTCCCAAAACAGATCCTTGTGGCTCACCATAGTTACCGGACTTCATGCCGAATATTTTCCATCAACCACCTTCGCTGCGTTTTATAGAAAACCGGTTTCTAATCCAAACTGCTAAATCACCCTCAATTCCACGCCTCTGCATTTTCTCCGTCAGCCTACCATGTGGAACCTTATCAAAGGTTTTACTGAGGTCCATGTACACCACATTAACTGCCTTACCTTCTTACACATGCTTGACCACCTTCTCAAAACCTCAATGAGTTTTGAGAG
>NW_025148836.1:0-1342 GCF_004010195.1 Chiloscyllium plagiosum | reverse complement strand
TTATACTTACCTGGAAACATAAAATAGAGTCATGGAGTCATAGAGATGTGCAGCACGGAAACAGACCTTCCGGTCCAACCTGTCCATGCTGACTACATATCCCAACCCAATCTAGTCCCACCTACCAGCATCCCGCCCATATCCCTCCAAATCTTTCCTATTCATATACCTATACAGATGCTTTTTTAAATGTTGCAATTTTACCAGCCTCCACCACTTTATCTGGCAGCTCATTCCATACACATATGGTGAAAAAGTTGCCCCTCAGGTCTCTATTAGATTTTCCCCGCTCACCCTAAACCTATGCCCTCTAGTTCTGGACTTCCTGACCCGAGGGGAAATACTTTATCTATTTACCCTATCCATGCCCCTCATAATTTTATAAACCTGTATAAGGTCACCCCTCAGCCTCCAATGTTCCAAGGAAAACAGCCCCAGCTTGTTCAGCCTCTCCCTATAACTCAAATCGTCCAACATACTTGTAAATCTTTTCTGAACCCTTTCAAGTTTCACAACATCTTTCTGATAGGAAAGAGACCAGAATAGCACACAATATTTCAACTGCGGCCTAACCAATGTCCTGTACAGCAGCAACATGACCTCCCAACTCCTATACTCAATACTCTGACCAATAAAGGAAAGCACAAACGCCTTACCAAACACCTTCTTCAATATCTTATCAACCTGCAACTCCACTTTCAAGGAGCTATGAACCTGCACTCCAAGGTCTCTTTGTTCAGCAACACTCCCTAGGACCTTACCATTAAGTGTATAAGTCCTGCTAAGATTTGCTTTCCTAAAATGCAGCACCTTTTGTTTACTTGAATTAAACTCCATCTGCCACTTCTCAGCCCATTGTCCCATCTGATTAAGATCCTATTGTAATCTGAGGTAACCTTCATAACAAGAAAATGTTCTTCAAACAGCTCAACCCATTCAACATTTCCAGAATGACTGCCATTGTCTTCACATTGCAATATGTATTTTTCAGAATTAGAAAAAGATGGCCACAAATGGCCACATAGTTACGCCAGAGAACAGAGGTAGCTGGGTAACAGTTAGAGGTGGGAAGGGGAGGAAGCAGGCAGTGCAGGGAATCCCCTGTAGTCATAGCAGTGCATACCCAGAAACAATAGGTATACCGCTTTGGATAATGGTGGGGGGGGGGGCAGCCTAGCAGGAGTAAGCTGCTGTGGCGTGAGGTCTGGCTCTGAGACTCAGAAGGGAAAGGGGGAGAGGAGAAGAGCGCTAGTTATAGTAGACTCTCTAGTTAGAGGAACGGACAGGCGATTCTGTGGGCATGGGCGAGACTCTCAGATTGGTTGTTGCCTCCCGGGTGCCA
>NW_025148835.1:0-1342 GCF_004010195.1 Chiloscyllium plagiosum | reverse complement strand
CAATTCCTCTACCAATAAAAGCCAGTACGCCAGATCTATGTGTATGTTTATGGCAATGTGTTTGGAGTGCCAGGCCTCTAGGAACTCTCTGGCATGTCTTTGCTTAGCCTGTCCCAGGATAGATGTGTTGTCCCAGTCGAAATGGTGGATTTTGTTTCATCCGTGTATAGGGCTACGAGGGAAAGAGGGTTGTGTCTTTTTGTGGCTAGCTAGTGTTCGTGTATCCTGGTGGCTAACTTTCTTCCTGTTTGTCCTACGTAGTGTTTGTGGCAGTGTTTGTGGCAGTCCTTGCATGGAATTTTGTAGATGACATTGGTTTTGTCCATGGGTTGTACTGGGTCTTTTAAGTTTGTTAGTTTTTGTTCTCCATTGTCCGTTCTTTCGACTGTGACGTCCAGGAATTCGAGTTTGTTGTTGGTTTCTTCCTCTTTGGTGAACCTTATACATGTGAGGGTGTTGTTGATGATGTTAAATGTTGCTTCTATCTTGTTTTGTTTTGTGATGACAACGGTGTCATCGACGTAGCGGACCCAGATTTTTGGTTTGATGATTGGTATGGCTGTTTGTTCTAGTCTTTGCATTACCGCTTCTGCTATGAATCCTGATAGCGGAGATCCCATGGGTGTGCCGTTGGTTTGTTTGTAGATTATGTTGTTGAAGGTGAAGTGGGTGGTGAGGCACAGGTCCACTAGCTTCATGATATTTTCGTTGGTAATGTGATTGATGGTGGTTGGGGTGTGTGTGATGGTCTCTTCTAAAAGTGTGGTAAGTATTTCCTTTGCCAGGTTGATGTTGATGGAGGTGAACAATGCTGTTACGTCGAATGAGATCATTGCTTTGTCTTCCTCTATTTTGGTGTTTTTGATGATTTTTAGGAATTCCTGGGTGGAGTGGATGGAGTGCTGTGACTCTTCGACTAGTTATTTCAGTCTTGCGTGTAGTTCTTTGGCCAGTCTTTAAGTTGGTGTTCCGGGTAGTGAGACTATAGGTCTGAGGGGGGCTCCAGGTTTATGGATTTTTGGTAGTCCGTAAAATTGTGGGGTGTTGGTCCCGTTGGGTTTCATTTTCTGGAATTCCGTCTTGTTTAATTGTCCGGAATTGTGTAATTTTCTTAGGAGATATGGAATTTTGTTTCCTAGTTGTGAAGTCGGGTCTAGTGCCACCTGTTGGTGGGTGTTGGTGTCTGCGAGTAGTGCATTGGCTTTCTCGAGGTAGTCCCTTCTGTTCAGGATGACTGTGAGCTGACCTTTGTCTGCAGGTAATATAACGATGTTTTTGTCTTTTTTGAGGTTTTCAAGGGCTTTTCCTAACCCTAACCACCTTACCATACATCAAAGAAGTT
>NW_025148834.1:0-1342 GCF_004010195.1 Chiloscyllium plagiosum | reverse complement strand
CCCGGGGTCTCTTTGTTCAGCAACATTCCCCAGGAACTACCCTGCTTTAACTTACCAAAATGCAAAACATCACAAATATTAAAATTAAACTCTATCTGCCAGTTCTTGGCCGATTGACGGTCAGTGGTGCTGTTGTACTCTGAGCTAATCTTCCTCACTGTTTTCTGCACCACCTCTTTGATGTTATCTGTAAACTTACTTACCGTGCTTCCGATATTCAGATCCAAGTCGTTTATATACATGATGAAAAGCTGTGAGCTCAGCACTGATTCTTTCAGCACACATCTGGCCATAGGCCTCCAGTCTGGAAAACAATCCATCACCTTCAATCCAATTTTGTATCCAATTGGTTAGATTTTCCTGGAAACCACATTACCTAACCTTAGTAATCTGTCTCCGTTGGGGAAATATTATTAAACACCTTGCTGAAGTCTGTGTAAACAATGTGTACCACAGTGCCTTCAATTTTCTTTGTCACCTCTTCAGAATACTCAATCACATTAATGAGCCATGATTTCCATTGTACAAAGCCATGTTGACTATCCCTAATCAGTCCTCGTCTTTCTAAATGGATGTAAATCCTATCCCTCAGAATTCCCTCCAACAAACTCCTCGACACTGACGTTCGGCTCACTGAGTCGATAATTAACTATGTTTTTGGATCAATGTTCCCTTTTCTAGCCCTAATCGTCCACTGGCCACAAAAAGAAAATATAACTAGGTTGGTGATATGGCCAATGCTATAGTTCTCAGAGTGTGTCAGGGTCAGTGTTAGGAACAAGTCAGGCAGATTTCTTTAATCTGCTAAAACACGTTTGTGACCAAAACAAAATTACTCAAACTATGATGTAAAGAATGACGATTGGGCATTGCAAATATGTCACACACATAGCATATATACACACACACAGACACTAACACACACACACACACACGCACGCACAGACACACACACACACACGTATGTTTGATTAAAAATTGAAAAACAAAATAACTGCAAAGTTAACTTGAAAGAACTTTGCCCAAATATTATTCGAACTTATGACCAAAAGAAAAATGAGAGTTTGAACCGAATGCTGTTCTATTTATAGAGCAATCCAGTCCTACAGTATGGAGAGAGGCCTTTTGGCCCAAACTGATCCATGTTGACCCAAAGGTCCATCCACACTAACCCCATTTCCTAGCACTTCGCCCATAGCCTTCTCGTCCTTTCCTGTCCATGTACCTGTCTAAATACCGTTTAAATATTGTTAATATAAATGCTTCAACCACTTCCGCTGGCAGCTCTTTCCCTTTGTGAACCACTCTTTGGGTAAAACAGTTTCCATCAGTTTGCCTTTTA
>NW_025148833.1:0-1342 GCF_004010195.1 Chiloscyllium plagiosum | reverse complement strand
ATTGGAATTAGGTTTAACCAGGAACAAAAGGGACGCTGAAATTGTAATGGAGTTGGTCAAGCACTTTGGTGTGTCAGAGAAACAGAAATTGCAAATATGGCAACTGGAGTTAGAAGATGAAAAAGGGATGGAAACAGAGAGAGAACGAAGAGAAAGGGAAAGAGAGTAAAAAGAGAGAGAGAATTTGAAATTCACTGGTTGGGAATTAGACAAGAAAGTTAAATTAACAGGATAGAGATGAAGGGATGTTTACAGCTATGATACATTGTCATATTTCGGTGAGAAAAACGTCAATATCTGTTTTTGTTTCATTTGAAAAACAAAATGACTTGGCAGATGGCGTGTCCAGTGAACTTGTGGGTCATGCTCGTTCAGACTACGCTGGTGGACATAGGAGTGAGGTATTTGCAGCACTGTCAGATGAGGGGTCAAGAGATTATGCAGATGTCAAACTGGCTATTTTGATTGGTTATGAATTGTTACTAGAAGAATATAGGCAGAGGCTCAGAAAAATAAATACGAAACCAGGTCAGGCGCATGTTGAGTTTGAAAGAATTAACCACAGTCATTTTGATAGATGGGTGCTGACCTTTAAAATGGCTAAGAACTGTGAGGCTCGAAGGGAGATTATTCTGCTGGAGGAGTTTGAAGACTCACTTCCAGAGATGGTAAAAATTCATGTGAATGAATAGAAAGTTCAAGAAGTGAGAAGCACTGCAGAAATGAAAGGCAAATATGCATTGGTGCATGACATGAAATTTAGCTTCTGGGAGGAGATTCATCCTGTGAAGGATAGAAACTGGGAGAAGGGAGATCACACACTACAAGGCCAACAGTAGCTCACAATAGTTTACTATAGGTGAAAAAAGAAGACCAAGGGGGTTGAAAGGAGGGGAACGTCCTATTGTGTTCTCACTATAAGGGAGTGAAACACATACAATTACAGTGCCGATGGTTTAAGAAAGGCACTGGGAAAAGAAACTTTCACTGCAGTAATCTGGGACACACCGTGCTGGGGGTTGAAGGAAGACACTTTGGGAAAAGATGTGGTAAAAGAGGCTAAACCAGTGGCATTAGTGAAACTGGTAAAGAAGACTCCAAGTCTCCAAGGAGCTATAGGAGAGTGCACAGCCGAGGTACAGAGTCAGTGACTGGTCTCTATAAAGAATTCGCCTCTGTGGATAAAGTTTACTAAGAAGGTGGTGGGGGTGGGGGTATGGCGGGGAGGACAATCAATTATAATTTTGTGAGATATGGGATCTGCCCAGTTGCTAATAGTTGAGAAGTGAGGTGCCAGAAAAGCACAATCGATCAGGCAGCATCTGAAGAGCAGGACAATCGA
>NW_025148832.1:0-1342 GCF_004010195.1 Chiloscyllium plagiosum | reverse complement strand
ATGTAATGACTGAGCGTTTGGGTGGAATGTGGAAGTAATGCTCTAGAGATTTATTCTGAGGTAATTTAGAGTTTATTAAAATTGGGAAGACATCCACAACTGACTCTTACCAGGAAAAAAAATCTTTAATTCCAAATGTCACTGTATTCCTCTGACCTCGCTAATCCTTATATCCTTACCAGTGAAGAGCATCATGTGTGGTTAAAAAAAAAAGTGCACTTTGGAGAACTGACATGGCATTAACTTAAGGAGAGGATCAGTTCAGTGACAGTGCAGGTGAGAGGGAGAAAGGTGGAGCAGAAATTGAGATGGAGACGGATTGATTGAGGTGGAGCTGGATGTGAGAGATTCGGATGGGAGAGAAATCTGATGGTGAGGATTAGAGGGGAGGGCATTGTGGATGGTACCGAGATGATGACCTGCTTCACATCATCATTGTCCGCAAATCCACGAATGTCAAACCCAAGAGCTTGTGAAGTGTGTGACCAGGGTTCCCAATATACCTAATCAGCTTTAAAAGAAGTGATTCATTCAAACCTCACGGTTTGATATTGTAATGGAAAAATATCTTTTAAATGTGAAATTAATTATCCATTTACAGTGAAATTTAAAGAGAATGCTTTTCTTCAGTTGAATGATGTACCGTGTTTGTAAACGATACTTTGATGAACGCCTGTAGTTAGTTTAGCTTTGTTTGAATTCTGTAAACATTCGACTTGACCTTGCGATAGTCAAACACAGCGAAAGCTGAAAAACTGATATGTCTAAGACCAGGGGATGAGAGAATAATAAGTTGATCTCTCCCAGTCTCTGCAGACTGTCACATTCCAAAGTCCAGGACTATGTGTGAGGGTCACGCTGATGTTTGGGGCAGCTCCTGCCAAGGTGCAGTGAGGAAAGACCCACAGTCTGCGGGCTCCCTGCCGAAGGTAAGTGTGATCCCGTTCTGACCCTCCTACTGTCTCAAATACATGTCAATATTAATATTGAATGTATGAGATTCAAAGTTCAATGTTTTCTTTGTTCATTGATACGCAGCTGAAAAGAACCACACTGCATTTGTGACTATGTATATATACAAAGAGATTTTTAACGAATAAAGTATGTATTTGATGAAAAAAGATGGCGCCTCGCTCATCAGCCTGTATGAGGTTGAAGGATATTGTACGTGGGATGTGCTCTCCAAAATGGGCTTTAGCGAGAGGAATTTTACGATTGAATCCGACTGCTCTTCACCAACATTGTTTATGTAGCCTCATACAATCGATAAGTGTCAGAAAGGCAGGCAGGACTGCACATTCTCTCCTGCCTTGTTTGGGTGCTGGATGGAACCTTTCCTGAG
>NW_025148831.1:0-1342 GCF_004010195.1 Chiloscyllium plagiosum | reverse complement strand
TATCAGTCATCTTGTCACCATTTCTTTCTAATACCATTAAATCACACTCATTTACCTTAATATATACATTAATTTCCTCAATTTAGTTCGATAATACAACACACATGTAGACAGACAGCCCTTTACCCGATTATTCCCTGATACATTGTCATCATTGTTCCTCATATTGACCCAGTCAGGAAACATTCTGGCATCACCATACTCTCAGAATCAGACCTGATATTTGACGTTTTATTAAGCCCCATCACCATCCCTGGGTATATCCTGCCCCAACGGCAGGACAGACCCACCAGTGGTGGGGACACCGTGGTATACAGTCAGGAAATGAGTTACGCTGTAATTCCCCAGCATTGATTGTTGAACCCGAGAAATCTAATAGTAATAGTTCAGATATTGTCAGGAAACCTCTGGCCGATGCACATCTACTGCGCTCCAAACTACCCCTCGGTGATAACTCAGTTCCCCTCGATGTTGAAAAAAAATCGGAGGAAGGACTGAAGCAGCTGTCATGGTGCATATCGGCAACCCTGATACAGGTTAAAAAACGGGACGTGGTTATACAAGCAGAATTTAGGGAGTTATGAGCCAAGTTAAAATGTTGAACTTTAGAGATAGTAATATCAGGATGGCGACCAGTGCTAGTCGTAGTAGGAATGATAGAATAGGCAGGATTAATGCGTGACTTGAGAGATTGTGGAGGAGGAAGAGGATCACATTTTGGCGACATTGTGACTAGTTTTTAGAGAAGAGGGACTATTACAAATTGGACGGTCTTCACCTGCGCTGGACTGGAACCAACGTCCTGAGGGGTGCTTTTGTAAACGCTGTTTTGGAGGATTTAAACTAATGTTGCAGGGGGTGTTGGAACCAAATGGGCAGTTTAGTAGACAGTAAGGGGGTCGTAACTAAAGCCTGTCAGAAACGAGATAATGAAGTCAGCTTGACGAAGGTTAGACTAGGCACGAAGTGGACTCTGAACACAAAGTGACAGATGGTTTCAGGTGTATTTGCTTTAATGTTAGAAGTATAGTAGGTAAGGCAGATGAACGTCGTGCTTGGATGGGTATTTGGGAGTATGATCTTATTGTTATTACTGAGAACTGTTTGAGGCTAAGTTAAGATTGGCAACTAAATGCCCCACGAGAAAGATGCTTCAGGCAGAAAGCGAAGGAGGTAAAAGGAGTGGAGGAGTTGCAATACTGATTAGAGGGAATATCACAGCTGTGCTTCAGGAGGGCATTATGAAGACTCGATCTGGAGGCAATATGGGCAGAGCTCAGAAATAAGGATGGTGCGGTAGCAATGTTGCGCGTGATTTACAGGCCGCCCAACAGTGAGCGTG
>NW_025148830.1:0-1342 GCF_004010195.1 Chiloscyllium plagiosum | reverse complement strand
GACAGGGCTGTTTCTGTCCAGTTTCAAACTGGGACCTTTCGCGTGTGAAGCGAATGTGATAACCACTACACACCAGAGACAAGTCTCGACAGGGTCTGCTGGTTTTCAGCGGTGCCCAGCGCTGTCATTTGCAGCAGTTCTCCGCTTCACCTTTCCATTTCCAATAGCCCGTTGTTGTCCAGCGTAATTGGCATCATCGAAAAAGTAAGAAAATCATGTGAAATTGCTTACAAAATTGCAAGAATGTTGTCAATGTATCGACTGTCGGGTGAGGCTGAATAGGCTGGGTCAATTTGCCCTGCAGCGTCGCGGCTGGGGCATGATCTTCTGGAAAGTTTGTAAACTGAGTATTTAAGTATTTTACCCAAGGTGGGGTGAATTGAAAACTGGAGAGCGTAGGTTTCAGGTGAGAGGGCTAAAAGTTAAACGGGACCTGAGGCACATTTCCTACACAGACAGGTGTACGTGTATGGAATTGGCTACCAGAGGAAGCGGAGGAGGCTAGTAAACTCAGAAGGTTTCAAAGGCAACCGGAGGAGTTTCTCGATCGGAATGGTTCAGAGGGATCGGGGCCAAGTTCTGGGAAGTGGGACTTGTTTAATTTTGGCTATGTGGTTAGCATGGAAAAGATCCACAAAGACTCTGTTTCCACGCTGTGTGCCCCAATAACGTTGTGTTACTTACACCGGCTTGAAAGGATTACTTTTAGCGGGGCTTGCCATCGCTTTCTGCGGATGTTCACCGGAAAGATAGCATTGTGAAACACTGCAGAACCAAAAGACTTTCTTACTTTTGCCCCCTCTGACCATACTCCGTTAAATATTCCCGGATCCTCAGTTGAGGATGTTTGCTGCTGAAAGTTAGCTCACAAACTGTGTTATCTCGTAATGTATTGAGCGAATGGCAAAACAGTCAGCATTTAACACGGAACAGACACAAAAATGATAAAGCAAATGCATTTTTCAGACACAGCGAAGCATGAACGCTGAATGTGATACAGACCGTGGTCATGAGCCATAAACTAATCTCACAACTAACAGCAGGGCAATTCCAAACTATTCTTTCAAACATACTGGAGCCTTAGTGCACCACTCCTTCCCAGAAAGTGCTGAAAAGAGAGGAGGAAACAACACAACAAGAATGGGCCATGAAAAGTGAAGTTCACCAATGACAGTCTCGATTAGATTACCTTTCCCTTCTAATGTCTGCAGGACAGACATTAACGAAACTTAAAGCCATGTAACATTGTAACTCATTGGAAACATTTCCCTTTCGCCAGAACACCAAACAACGACGCGTAGAGTTACTGCAGGACTTTGTTTCACGACAGCAATGAAGCAAC
>NW_025148829.1:0-1342 GCF_004010195.1 Chiloscyllium plagiosum | reverse complement strand
CCATTTGGGGAAGATTGTGAGTGGAACTGAATATTTCAGCCTCAGACGATGAACACATTTGTTGCTCTCGGTCTGCTGCTCACTGCCACTGGTGCTGCTGCCCTGACAAAATGTGAAGTTTCTTCCATTTTCAATGATCAAGGACTCAATGGATATTTAGGATATGAACTGGGTCACTGTGAGTTTCACTGTTTCCACGTTGTAAACAAAGACAATGTATTCAAGTTTCCCCACTGGGTCTGAGACTCCTCTTTCACCTCATTGCCTGTCACGATGGTGTTAATGCTAGATCACAGATTCCTGTCAGTGAGTTAGAGAGTCAATGCACTGTGTGATGTGGGGCTGGGTTATACAGAGCCCCCAACTACAGCACATTCTCTGATGTCAGCTTGGGCAAGGGGCCAGCTGCTATCACAGTAAATGTGAGGGGCATCATGATGATAATACTGGACAAGTCCGATCCCAGAGTGAGGCCTTGTTGGAATGTTGGCCTTTATTTCAAAAGGAATGGAGTGTAAAAGTAGGGAAGTCATGTTAAACCTGAACGAGGCGCTGGACATTATACAATGTAGGAGCATTAATATTGATATTAAAATTAACATTAAGTCCAGAAGGTTGTAAAGTGAACTTAATACTGGGTTCTATACCTTCAGATTGTGAATTCACCCCCTTCCTTGTCTTTCTTTCAGCTTTACATGTTACATTCTCTGTCACCATGTCCGCTCTGCCCCCCCCCCCCCCCCATTCCAATGGGACTGTCTCAGTCTGGCAGTTAGACACATCATTGTTCTGCCATTCTCACATTCCAATCAATTACTCTGAGCTATCAACGTCCCTTCTCTGCTCGCATTCCAACCTCTGACCATTTCATCAATGCTGCCCCTTCCACACCTCACATCAGCTCGGAAGAAAAGCCATTGAGTCGTAGAGATGTACAGCACAGAAACAAACTCGTTGGTCCCACTAGTCCATGTCGACCAGATATCCTAAGTTAAGCAGGTGCCATTTGCCAGCATTTGGCCCATTTCCTACTTGTATACCCTCCCAGATGCCTTTTAAATGTTGTAATTGTCCCATCCTTCACACTTCCTCTGGCAGCCCATTCCATACACGCACCACCCTCTGTGTGAAAACGGTGCCCCTTAGGTCCCTTTTATTTCTTTCCCCTCTCACCCTAAACCAATGCCCTCTAGTTTTGGACACCCCCACCTTGGGGAATAGTTCTTGTCTATTCACCCAATCCATGCCCCTCGAGAGCAGGTCAAGTTTTGCATCCACAGACTGAATCAGAAAAAAATTTTTGTACACGCTTAACAAATTCCTCTCTGCCCAAGCGCAAACA
>NW_025148828.1:0-1342 GCF_004010195.1 Chiloscyllium plagiosum | reverse complement strand
ATAAAATTGTAACATTGAAAAGGCGTCTGGATGGGTATGTGAATAGAAAGGGTTTGGAGAGATATAGGCCGGGTGTTGGCAGGTGGGACTAGATTGGGTTGGGGTATCTGGTCAGCATGGACAAGTTCGAACAAAAGGGCCTGTGTCTATGTTGTACATCTCTCTGATTCTTTGATTCTAATTTAGAAATGACAATACTTTGACATGTACTGTCAAATAAATAAATGGTTTATATAATTAAATTGTAGCATACAATAAATTTAAAACTTGCATTTTTTAGAATGAATAGTAAAGAACAAAAGCAAGTAAATTACAGTACATGAACAGGCCCTTCAGCCCTCCAAGCCTGCACCGATCCAGATCCTCTATCTAAATCTGTCGCCTATTTTCTAAGGGTCTGTATCCCTTTGCTTCCTACCTATTCATGTATCTGTCTGGATGCTTCTTAAATGACACTGTCGCAAAATACTCCAAATGTGGTCTGATCAGAGCGTTTTAGAGCCTCAGAAATCCGACCCTACTTTAATATTCAAGTCCTCTCAAAGTAAATGCCATCCCTATATTTGTTTTTCTGATCGGACGGGCAACCTGAAATAATGATCTTATGATGGATAATAATAATCTTATTAAGTCGTTACAAAAAATGGACAATGATTAAATAATGCTGGGAAATGGAACCAGCCTTTAGAAAATTCTCTGTGCTAATCCACGTGTTGAAGAATCCAGACAGGCTGCCAGATATTCACAGGTGCTTTGCAAACAAACCTGACAGCTACAGACCCTGCAATACACTCCTGAAGTTGGACTTGAATGGGACAATGGAATGTTGCCCTTTGATCATAAATGTGCCAACCCCTGGTTGAATCTGATTCATCAGGGTAAACGAACCTGATCAGTCCATTGGCAGACCCTTCATACCCTCCCAAAAGAAGACAAAGACTTGGAAGGATCCTCAAATCGCCACAGAAAGTGGTAACTCGAAAATAACCACTGAAAAAGAAGACACCGCCGAGACTATTGGAAGAATAAGAAGAATTCACCACATGGAGCCTGGCCAACCTCCAGTGGGGTGGTATGCAATCATTCAAAGTTAAGTTAAAGCATAAGATAATTTGTTGTGTTTTTCATTACTTAGTAATAAATGTTATTGTTCTAATGTTAATCGTATTCAATAAACAAATATTATTGTTTTTAAGAGTTGACTCAGTTCTTTTGCTGATTACAAGATTTCAAACACGTTGTGCGGCAGATATAACACCTTCCTAACTACTGACTCAAACTCCAAGTTAACTTGAGACAATCTTGTACAAGAACTCGCAACTCTCTTTGCACTTCAGAATTC
>NW_025148827.1:0-1342 GCF_004010195.1 Chiloscyllium plagiosum | reverse complement strand
CCAGTGACAGTGAGAATATTCCAGTGACGGTGAAAATATACCAGAGAGGTTTAGCATAAAACACTGAAGGTGAGAATATGCCAGTGACGGTTAGAATATACCAGTGATGTTGAGAATATGCCAGTGACGGTGAGAATATGCCAGTGACGATGAGAATACACCAGTGATGGTGAGAATATTCTAGTGACGGTGAGAATATTCTAGAGACTGTGAGAATACACCACTGACGGTGAGAATACACCACTGAGGTTGAGAATAAACCACTGATGGTGAGAATGAAACACTGACGGTGAGAATATACCAGCGACGGTGAGAATATACCAGTGACATTGAAAATGAAACACTGACGGTGAGGATATACCACTGACAGTGAGGATATACCAGTGAGATTGAGAATAAAATACTGACGGTGAGAATATACCAGAGAGGTTGAGAATAAAACACTGACGGTCAGAATATTCCACTGACGATGAGAATATTCCAGTGATGGTGAGGATATATCAGGGACGGTGAGGATATATCAGGGACAGTGAGGATATATCAGTGACGGTGAGAATAAAATACTGACAGTCAGAATATATCAGTGACGGTGAGAATAAAACACTGACGGTGAGAATATACCAGTGACAGTGAGAATATTCCAGTGACTGTGAGGATATTCCAGTGACAGTGAGAATATACCAGTGACGGTGAGGATATTCCAGTGACGGTGAGAATATACTAGTGACGGTGAGAATATACCAGTGATGTTGAGAATAAAACACGTACAATGATAATATTCCAGTGACGGTGAAAATAAAACACTGACGGCGACGACATCCCAGTGACAGTGAGAATATACCAGTGATGGTGTGGATATACCAGTGATGGCGTGGATATACCAGTGACGGCGTGGATATACCAGTGAAGGTGTGGATATACTAGTGACGGTGAGGATATACCAGTGACGGTGAGAATATACCAGTGAGGTTGAGAGTAAAACACTGACGGTGAGAATATTCCAGTGACGGTGAGAATATGCCAGAGGGGTTGAGAATAAAACACTGATGGTGAGAATATACCAGTGACGTTGAGAATAAAATACTGACAGTCAGAATATTCCACTGACGATGAGAATATTCCAGTGACGGTGAGGATATATCAGTGACAGTGAGGATATACCAGTGACGGTGAGGATATTCCAGTGACGGTGAGAATATACTGGTGATGGTGAGAATATACCAGTGATGTTGAGAATAAAACACGTACAGTGATAATATTCCAGTGATGGTGAAAATAAAACACTGATGGTGACGATATATCAGTGACAGTGAGAATATACCAGTGATGGTGAGGATATTCC
>NW_025148826.1:0-1342 GCF_004010195.1 Chiloscyllium plagiosum | reverse complement strand
AGACAGGATTTATTACCATCTGCAGAGGAATAATTTGATTCAGTATTATGAATACAGTATTATCAATACAGTATCTAAAGTGTACGCCATGCGCCACAAACCTTATTGAGTTCTTGAGATGGTGACCACACACGTGGATGAGACTGAAACGATTGATGTGGTATATATTGATTTCATTAAGGCATTTTATAAGGTTCCAGACGGTCGGCGATTGCACAAAATACGGAGGCATTTTGCCTGGTGTGGCGTGAAGATCTCATGAGGAAAGGCTGAGGGACTTGAGGCAGTTTCGTTCGAGAGAAGAACGTTTTAGGTGACTTAATAGAGACATACAAGATAATCCGAGGATTACATCGTTTCGACAGTGAGAGCGTTTTTTGCCCTGATGCTGATGACTAACACGAGAGGACAAAGGTTTAAATTGAGGGGTGGTAGATGTACGACAGATGTGAGAGGTAGTTCCATTACCCAGAAGGTAGTAGGGGGGAGCGTGGAACGCACTCTCTGCAGTAGTTTTAGACTCCTCAAATTTAAGGGCATTTAAATGGTCTTTCGTTAGACATGGGGATGAAAATAAAAAGTGTATGATAGATGGACCTCAGACATGGGCGACATGAGAAGCGCAACATCGAATTTCGAAGGGTCTATACTGTGCTGTGATGTTCTATGTTCTGAGTTCTAATAAGAAAATCAGAGATTAAGAGAATATTTCTCTGAAGGAATAACAGAATAAGAGCATGAGTACAACGGAGAATGAGCCCAAAAGACAATGAGATAATGACATATGAACGAATAAGACATTAGGGAATGAGAACTGAATAAAACTATGATAAAGAATAGAAGAACAAAAGTGAATTAGAACAGGACAGATTAACATAGTAAGATAATGACAACATTAAGTATTATGCGCATCAGAACATAAGTGAACATGAAAATAAGAACATTACAGAACAGGAAACTAAGATAATAAGAGCGTCAGAGACAACATGATAAGAGCATATGACACACAGGAGTAGAATAAGTACGCGAGACATTTTATGAATATTAAACTCAGAACAGAAGATAATATAAACACAAAACAAACGAGAAAAACAACATAAGTGAATACAAAAATAAGAGAGGAGAAATATATGAATTTAACAGAACAAGAACACACGGGCGCATGAACATGGGAGAACAAGAAAAGACGTACATATAAAAAAAAGAGTGACAGAATTCGAGATCAAAAGAATAAGAACATAAGTGAGTAATAAATATGTGAAGAGGGATATAACAGAAGAAGAGAATATGAGAATGTAAGAGATGGAGTACATAAGGAAATAATACCAGAACGAAATGAAAA
>NW_025148825.1:0-1342 GCF_004010195.1 Chiloscyllium plagiosum | reverse complement strand
ATTCCGAGGTTGGGAGTGCTCCTGGCCAAAGGCGGGAATTTTTTTTCTCGTTTATAGCAATCGACAGTGCATCTTGCTGAGAGAGCTGAGTGCCACAACTGGAGCGTGGGCGGCTGGTTTGAAGTTTGAACTTGCTTCACTATCACCAACTTGCCTGGAATGAATTGCTTTCACCATTTTTATTTCCAATTGTTGAATATCTCCCTGCAGTCTGCGGCTTTCTTCCTCATTGTTAATTGCATGACTAACTGTTGTATGATCTGCACACTGCTGAATCACGGTCACTGCAAGTAAATATGAATCATTGATCTATATGAGAAAACAGTGGAACTCACTGCAGGCATGCTTTGTCGGTTTTCAGGCGACGCCAGAATTGTAGATAGTGAGGAAGGTTATCGAAGTTTCAAAAGGATCTTAATCCAATGAGTCGTTGGACTGAAAAATGTAACATGGAGTTCAATCTGGATAAATGGAAGGTATTGCATTTTGGTACAACAACAAGTTGCGTAGTGTTGGAGAACATGGAAGCTCGGGGTGCAGGTGCATAATTCCTTGTAGTTTTCATCACCGACAGATAAGGTGGTTCAAAGGCATTTAACATACTTCCCTTCATTGTTCAGTCCTTCGTGTATAGGAGTCGGGACGTTATGTTGAAGCTTTGCAAGACATTGATGAGGCCTCTTCTGCAGTATTATGTCCAGTTCCGGTCGCCCAGTTGTAGGAATGATATTATTCAGCTGGAGCAGGTTCAAAAAAGTATGCACGCATGTTGCTATGTGTGGAAGGTTTGAGTTATAATGAAAGGCTGGATAGGCTGAGACTATTTTCAGCTTCGAGATCGGGGTGCTGGAAAACCACAACAGGTAAGGCAACATCCCAGGAGCAGGAGAATAATTTTTTTGCGCAAGTGTTCTTCATCAGTCCCTTCCCCGAAATGTCGATTCTCCCGCTCCTCAAATGCTGCATGACCTGCTGTGCATCCCAGCACAACACTCTGGATTCTGATCTCTCATCTGCAGTTCTCACTGTCTCCTAGTTGAGACTGTTTTCACTCTAGGTTAGGGGTTTGAACGGCGACCTGACAGAATTTGGGAGAAGATTTGTAGCTCGGATGCTCGTTGTTGTGGTTCTGTTCGCCGAGCTGGAAATTTTTGTTGCAGACGTTTCGTCCCCTGTCTAGGTGACATCCTCAGTGCTTGGGAGCCAGCTGTGAAGCGCTTCTGTGGTGTTTCCTCCGGCATTTATAGTCGCCTGTCCCTGCCGCTTCCGGTTGTCAGTCCGGCACACTGCAGCACACCAGAACTGCAAAAAGAGGAACACATGTACAAGGTATTCGCCAAAA
>NW_025148824.1:0-1342 GCF_004010195.1 Chiloscyllium plagiosum | reverse complement strand
TGTGTCAGTGGGCACTGTTGCAAGGTCACTGCTAAAGGAATGCCCAACTATCGGAGGATCAGTGCTAAAGAATTGCTGCACTGTTGGAATGTCAGCCCTGAGGTAGTGGGTACATTAGGACGTCAGTGTTGAGGGAGCGCCGCACTGGAGGAGGACCACGCTGAACGAGTTTGACACTGTCAGTGGGTCAGTGCTGAGAAAGTGTCCCATGGTTCGTGGAACAGGACTGAAGGAACTCCGGATTGCCAGAGGCCCAGTTCTCACAGGGCTTACAGTCGGACGGTCACTGCTGAGGGCGTGTCGTACTGTTGAAGTGTCAGTGCTGAGGCAGCTCTACACTGTCAAAGGACCAGTGTGGAGCGAGTCCCGCACTGTGGGAGGTTCAGCACTGAGGAAGTGCCGCTATTGGGGACTGTCAGAGCTGAGCGAATGCTGCACCATTCGAGTGTCAGTGATGAGGAAGTGTCACACTGTCGGAATGTCTGAGCTGAAGGAGTGCCACACTGTCAGAGGGTCAGTGCTGAGGGAGATTTGCACTGTCGGATGGAGTGCTGACGAAGTACGGTACTGGTAGACGGTCAGTGCAGAGGGAGAAGGCACTGTCTCTGGATCAGTGCTGTAGAATTGCTACACTGTTGGAATATCAGCGCTGAGGCAGTGGGTACTCCAGGAAGGTCAGTGCTGAGGGAGCGCCGCACTGGAGGAGGACCACGCTGAAATAGTTGGACACTGTCAGAGGGTCAGTGCTGAGAAAGTGTCCCACGGTTGGTGGGACAGTGCTGCAGGAACTCTGCATTGTCCGAGGCCCAGTGCTTACAGGACTCACAGTGGGACGGTAACTGCTGAGGGCGTGCCGCAATGTTGAAGGGTCAGTGCTGAGGCAGCTACACACTGTCATAGGGTCAGTGCTGAGCGAGTGGCACACTGTGAGAGGTTCCGCACTGTGGAAGTGCTGCACTGTTGGAGTGTCAGAGCTGAGGGAGTGCTACAATGTTCGAGTCCCAGCGCTGAGAAAATGTCACACTGTCGGACTGTCTGATCTGAGGGAGTGACACACTGTCAGAGGGTCAATGCTGAGCGAGATTTGCACTGTCGGATGGAGTGCTGAGGAAGTCCCCTACTGCTAGGTGGTCAGTGCTCATGGAGCGCTGCACTGTGGGAGGGTGAGTGCTAAAGGAGTGGGCAATGTCGAAAGGTCAGCAGTGAGTGATTGGGCATCGTCAGCGACTCAGTGCTGAGATAGTGGAAATATCGTCGGGTCAGCTTTGAGGGAACATTACACTGTTCGAGGGCCAGCGCTGAAGGAGCATTGCACTCTCAGAAGGTCAGTGCTGAGGGAGCG
>NW_025148823.1:0-1342 GCF_004010195.1 Chiloscyllium plagiosum | reverse complement strand
TTTAACAACGTTGTTATTTTAACTGGGTAATTCACAAAAGTGAATCAGATTTCAATGGATCCATGGCGATCTGAAAGCTGGCATTTAAAGTTTAATAAAATTGGGCATGGTTTAGATATTGTGTAGTCGGTAGTATCCCTGCCTCTGAGGCAGAACTCTGTATTCTATTCCAATTCCTGAACTTGTCTGGTAGTGTCCCTAGCTCGAGACCAGATTGTCTGGATTCAGGTGCAGCATGACAAGAAAGGCTGATGAACAAACACACAGGAGAATAATGTTGCAACTTATGGGGCTATTGTGGAGATGTGGTACTGTCCTTAACTCTGGCCCTCTAAATTCCAATCCTACTAGGGGTGCTTTATAATATGCCTGAACGCGTTGACTAAAATGATTTTAAAATTGTGGTTTGATCTAGGTGAACGAGGTGTCATTATCGAATTTCACAACTTAAGCCCCAGATGACTGAAAGCACAGACCCTGAGTGGGAGGCACATTTGCACATTCTAGAGGTTTATAAATTCAGGAAGTGCATGTGTAGGGGTGAGTAGTGAAGATCGTTTCCCCATGATTGGAAGTCCAACATTAGAAGGCATAGATTTAATGTGAGAGGGGAATGATTTTAAAGTGACCTCGGGACAACTTTTACACTCAGAAAGTGGAGCGTGTACATAGTGAACTGCCAGAAGAAGTGTTGGAGGTTGGTATAATTACAACAGTTAAAAGGCACCCAGATTGATATATTAATATGAAGGATTTAGAGAGCTGGCAAATAGATTAGATTCCCTACAGTATAGCACAAGTCCACACCAATCCTCTGAAGAGTTACCCACCCAGAAGCATCTCACTATATTTACCCCTGACTAATGCACCTGACATTATGTGTTATTTGGAATGGCCAATTCACATAACCAGCACAACTTTGGACTGTGGGAGGAAACCCACGCATACACAGCGAGAATATGCAAATTCCACCAAGTCTGTCACCTGAGCCAGCAATCAAACCCAGGTTTGTTGGTACTGTGAGGCAGTAGTTGCTAATCACTGAGCCACTGCACCAACCCAAGTAAGGCACGATTAATTTCAGAAATCAGGTTGGCATGGACGAGTTGGTCAAAAGTGTTTGCTGCCATGCTGTACAACTCTTAAGATTCATCAAGTCATTTGATCTAGTTCCCTGTGTAATCTTCATTGTCCACTAGATAGCCAAACTTGGTTTTATCCACAATCTTTCTAACCACGCCTTCTACAATTATCATCTGAATCATTTGCCTAAATGTCAAACAAAAATGGATTGTCCCTATAGAACAAGACGTGCACAGTGTCACAAAGCTGGTCCCTTTTC
>NW_025148822.1:0-1342 GCF_004010195.1 Chiloscyllium plagiosum | reverse complement strand
TGAGGCATTTCATGTGTCACAGGCCTCCAGTCCGACAGCATCCTTCTACTATTACCCTCTGTTTACTACCATCAAGCCAAATGTGATTCCAATTTGTCAGCTCCCTCTGGATTCCATGCGATTCTAACCTTCCAGACCAGCCTATCAAGAGTCATCTTGTCAAATGCCTTACTGAAAACCATACAGACTACGCCTACCGCGCTGCCCTCATCAACATTCCTGGTTGCTTCATCAAAGAACTCAAGCAAATTTGTGAGGCATGATCTCCCACACACAAAGTCATGCAATCGTTTCAGTCTAAAAACAACTATTAATAATAATTATTAAAATAAATAACAACAAACAATAATAAATAATAAGATGATGACATTTTCAGTGAAGAATAAATTATACATGGTTCGTGGCATTGGAATGTGCATCATTGGTGAAGGGCAGAATAGATTTTGTCCATGTGTCATTGAACTGCGTTGAAAAAAAGCAAGGGTGGCATGGTGGTTCAGTGGTTAGCACTGCTTCCTCATAGTGCCACAGATCCGGGTTTGATTTCAGCCTCGCGTGACTCTCTTTTGGACTTTGCACATTCTCCCTGTGTTTGCGTGAGTTTCCTCTGGGAGCTTCATTTTCCGTACACAATCCTAAGATTTACAGGTCAGGTGAATTGGTCACAGCCTTATGTGCATTAGACAGGGGTAAATGTACGATAGGGGCACGGGACTGGATTGGTTGCTATTCGGGCGGTTGGTGTGACCTTGTTGAGCCAAATGGCCTGTTTCCATACTGTAGGAAACTGAAAAAAATAAATTATTTCTAATCAAACCCTGTCTTTCCAAATGTGTGCATATCTTATCCCTCAGAATCTTCTCAAGTAACCTACCGACTACAGATGTTAGGCTTCCCGGTCTATAGTTCCCAGATTTTTCTTTGCTTCCCTTCTTGAATAATGGCACAACGTTTGCTACACTTCAATATTATATAATCTAACCTGCGGCTAACGATGATGCAAAAATATCACGCAGGCCCCCGTAGTTTCTTCTGTAGCCTCTTGCAGTGTTCTTGGATGCCTCTGTTTAGGACCAGGAAATCTATCCACTTTCATACATTCTAATGCATCCAACACATCCTCTCCTGTGATATTGACTAACCCCAAGATATCACCACGACCTCTGTTAACCTCCCAAGTCTTCTTGTATTTCTCCACAATAAAGACAGAGGAGAAATATTCATTAAGAATCTCACACATCTTCTATGTTTGTAAACATGCATGTCCACTTTGGCCCTTGAGTGGTCATATTCTCATGTAGTTATTCAGTTAACTTTAATATACTTAAAGAACTTCTTTGGA
>NW_025148821.1:0-1342 GCF_004010195.1 Chiloscyllium plagiosum | reverse complement strand
TGTTGTTGGCTTTGAAACATTTCAACTTTTATGGAACCAGTAAAGTGTCTCGGTCAATCATATAAATTGATCATGACCCATCGAAGTTCGTGGAGAAATGTAAGGACAAAAATTTCAGACATTTTGGTTCGAGCTTCTTCTCACAGGCATTCAATTTGTAAGTTGTGTATGTGCCAGAATGGGCAAACGTAATTGCTGACGCATTGTCAAGGCTTGAATGAGAAACGGGCATTCTGTGGACGGAGTAAAACAGACTGAAACAGAAATAGTAGTGCATGTTTGCATCATTATTGTCAGTTTAATATACATATGTGTTGTAGCTCACTGACAGTTTAACATAAAAGGATTTTAAAATGAAGCCATCATTGGATATTTGAAATTTCATATTTTTGTAAGGGGGAGGAATAGTGATGCTGATTCTTTCACAAGGTCGTGTTGTCCTTTGTTTTTAGCATTGTCATAAACGCAGATGATGAGTGATGTCTAGTTTCGATGGGTTGTGGGGCTAATTTGATGATAGCTAACAGATGTTGCCTCAGACGAAAGGCTTTCAAGTTAATAGCTAACAGATGTTGCCTCAGACGAAAGGCTTTCAAGTTAAAAGAATAATGAAAGGGGTGTAGGGAGATTTGCCAGCTCAGCTTTTCTCGGTTTTGGTTTTGGTTGGCTTGGTGTTAGTAAGCAGTCAGTTTTTTTAGACTGCTGCCAAAAGAAACATGTACATGGAAGAAGTTGTTCAATGCTGAATATCTCTCTGACATTTCTTATGTAAGGTCTTCTGTTTGATTATTCCTGTTTTGCCAAAGTGTGTTTATGAGGATTGTTGCAGGAATTTGGAACATTCCTTAAGTTGGAGTAGTCTGTCGCATTTTTGAAAAAAAGTTAAATTAAATCGAATTCTGGTCTTTTGTTTTGTTTGTGTTTCATTCAGTTCTCTGAAAATAAATTCTGTTTTATTTAAAACCGAGAGTTTAGACAAACTACATCATTCCTAGAATGGTTAGGGTTTGGACAACCATCTTTGATAGGTCGTTGCCTATTTTATAATAGATTTATATGAGTTTTTGACTGGTAAGGTGTTCAAACGTTTTGGGGAGAAGGTAGGGGAATAGAATTGAAAAGCAGACTCTTCATGATCAAATGGACAACTGACTCGATGGGCTGAATGGCCTAATGCTGCTCTTACATTGTATGTCCTAATGATCCAATATATAACAATAATTATATTTGGACACAAACAACTCCAGCATGAAAATACATATATCTATATGACATTCTTGTTTCAAACAAGGATTAAAGACGCAGAATTCTGCTTTTCATTGAATACTCCCCTGTCTTATTT
>NW_025148820.1:0-1342 GCF_004010195.1 Chiloscyllium plagiosum | reverse complement strand
AATGGTATACTTGGTTTCGAGAGGAATAGCCACACGGGATTCCTGCAATTTCTGCCTACTCCCTTCGCCATTTCTGGTGGTCGCCCAGCTACTCTCTGTTTGGAACACGACAGGAAGCAAGGAAAGCCTGTTGGATTAAATTGCTTTTAATGAAATGCAACTGGGCTGACAGGTAAGGCAGATGAACTCAGGGCGTAGATCTTTACATGAGACTGGAATATTATAGTCCTTACAGAAACATGGCTAAGGGAGGGACTTGGGTGTGATCACCTCACTAAAGCTCTTATCTATGAAGTGCTCAGCATCTCGGATGATCCAGAGGACTCATTAACACGGTCTCCCAGGAGCTGCAGCAGGGTGCACTGCCCACACGTGTAGTCATCAGGGACAGTGGAAATCTCCCTGAGCTCCCACAAACCGCAGGAGGAACATGCAACTGCCCTAACTGCCATCTCCATTGCTGTCAGACTAGTGTTAAAAAGAGTTTACCTTTAGTTGAACCGCTGCTCACCGATGTCTCTGGAACCAAAGCATTAGATTACGTTACAGTGCGGAAACAGGCCCTTCGGCGCAACAAGTCCACACCGACCCGAAACCCACCCATACCCCTACATTTACCCCTCACCCAACACTGCGGGCAATTTAGTATGGCCAATTCACCTGGCCCTGCACATCTTTGGATTGTGGGAGGAAACCGGAGCACCGGGAGGAAACTCCACACAGTCAGTTGCCTGAGGCAGGAATCGAACCCGGGTTTCTGGCACTGTGAGGCAGCAGTGCTAACCACCGTGCCGCCCATTACTACCTATTCTGCCACTCACAGTACGTTAATAGACCACTCCACATTTAGCTTTGGTTAGGGAAGGATGGAGACACTACAGTGATGTATTGTTTGGCCCTTAAGCACTCGTAAACACCAGGTCCGTGCTTGAATTTGAGGGTGGGGGGGGGGGGGAGTGTCTTGCTGAGGTCTTCCTCCTAGTAGTGGTGACTGCGCTGATGAAAATATTCACGCTGACAGCCCATCCGCGTTGTTGCAGTTCTCTGGTCTTTTCGGTCTACTAGTACTGCATTTATGAACTCCTTTTAACTATTGATTGTATTCGAAACTGTGTCTCACTCCGGAGGGAAAGATGTTGATGTTCGAGTGAATACAGTCTATTAGAAAGGTTTTACCATTAGACATACGAGCGACAGTATGTCCATCCGCTCGCTGACTCTGCTTTTACTTTCAATTAGGGTACATTTATTCTGATAACATTCCATTCCATTTTCCTACGTTTGCCCTCTAACCCTTGTGTAAAAATCCGTCCATCTCAGCCTTGAAGATATTTAGTGATCA
>NW_025148819.1:0-1342 GCF_004010195.1 Chiloscyllium plagiosum | reverse complement strand
TCTTTCAGCGAGCCAATTTCTGATCCAAACCGCAACACCATCCTCAGTCCCATGACTCTGTATTTCATGCAATAGCCGACAGTGCCTTACTGAAAACCATATCCAGCACATCAACCACTTTACTCTCATCCACCTGTTTGCTCACCTTCTCAAAGATATCAATAAGGTTTGTAAGGCACAACCTGCTATTCACAACATCGTATTCACTATCCCAAAACAACTTCTTCCTTTTTCGATGATCATAAATCCTATCTCTCATAATCTGTTCCAAAAAGTTAGCTGCAAGGAAGCTAAGGATCACTGTTGTATAATTATCAGCATCGTCTCTACTCCCCTTCATGAAGAAGGGGACAATATTTGCTAAACTCGGGTCTTCTAGCACTAATGACATAAACACTGATGAAATAAAGCTTATAGTCAAAAGTTCTGCAATCTCCTCTCACGATTCGCAGTGAATCCTCGGATACATCCCATCAAGTCCAGGGGACAAACCTATTTTTAGACTTTCAAGAATTGCTAACAACTCCTCTTTGTGAATGTCAATTTCATTTATTCTATTAGGTTGCATCTCAATACTCTCCTCGATAACATTGTCATTTTCATTTTAGATATGATAAAAATAAATACATTCAGCGTCTCTGCTATCCTTGGACTCCGCTGGCAACTTCTTACTTCTGTTCTTGACAGACCATAATCATATGCTAGACATTCTTTTATTCTTGAACTATCAATTGGAAGCTTCTGGATTGTTCCTGCCAGACAAAGACTTCTCATGCCTCCTCTTCGCTCGAAGCAGCTCTCTCTTTAGGACCTTCCTGGTTAGCTTTAAATTCCCAAGCGTCCTACCTCAGCCTTCATATCTCATGTTTACATACGCCTCCTTCTCCTTCTGCTCAAGAGATTCAACTTCTTCAGTAAACCCAGCTCCCTGTGTCCACCTCATATTCCCTGCATGACGCATGCATACTTACCAAGGACATGCAGTAGCTTTTCCCTGAACAAGCTCTATATTTCAGGTGTGCACAACTCTGGAAGTTACTTTCCACATGCGGTGCATATTAACTCTTGTCTAATCGCATCATAATGGCCTTTCTCCCCGCGATACCTCATGCTCTGCAATAAATACCTATTCCTATCCATCACTAAATAAACATAACCGAATTGTAGTCACTATCAACAAAGTGCTCACTTACCTCCAAAGAGAACAGCTGGCTGAGTTCATTCCCCATGAGCAAATCCAATGTGGCTTTGCGTCTTGTTGGCCTGTCCACATACTGCGTCAGGAAACCCCCCTGCACACATCGGACAAAAACTGACTGATCCGAGGTGCTGAACCGATAAC
>NW_025148818.1:0-1342 GCF_004010195.1 Chiloscyllium plagiosum | reverse complement strand
CCTTCTGTCAAACGGTAGATGAGAAACATGGCTGGATGACATCTGTGTTGTTGCAGGATCATGGGAGAAAATTCAGGCTGGCAGCTTATGTTTCGGCTAAACTAGACCTCGCAGCGGCAGGATTGCGGAAATGCCTGCAAACTGTGGTTGCAGCTGAAAAGGCTGTTGTAGTGGCCAGGGATATAATCGGCTCTGGCGACATAACCAAAGTGATCGCACATGCAGTATCCTTCCTGCTTTCCGAGCAAAAGACAGCACATACGTCGGCAGCACGCTGACTCAGATACGATACTGTGTTATTGGAGAAGCCTAACATTGCAATAAAACGATGTAACGTCCTGAATGCTGCTAATCCTCTCATTAGAGAAGGAGACGGAGACCCACATGGTTGTATCGCTGTAATTAAAGAAATGTGCTGCCTAGACAAGACGGTAAATGATCTGTTTGACATGGGAATGACAAAAATTCCTGTCACTGACTGAAATTCAATCCCTGTGACTAACTGAGGCTCAATCCCTGTCACTGACTGAGGCTCAATCCCTGTCACTGACTGTGATTCAATCGCTGTCACTGACTGATGCTTAATCCCTATCATTGACTAATGTTCAATCCCAGTCACTGACTGAGATTCAATCCCTGTCACTGAATGATGTTTAATCCCACTCACTGACTGAGATTCAATCACTGTCACTGACCGAGGGTTAATCCCGGTCACTGACTGAGATTCAATCCCTGTCAATGACTGAGATTCAATCCCAGTCACTGAATGCGATTCTATGCCTGTCACTGACTGAGATTCCATTCCTATCACTGTCTGAGGTTCAATCCCTGTCACTGATTGAGATTCAATCCCTGTCACTGACTGAGGTTCAAGCCCTGTCACTGACTGAGATTCAATTGCTGTCACTGACTGAGATTCAATCCTTGTCACTGACTGCGATTCAATCCCAGTCACTGACTGAGTTTCAGTCCCAGTCACTGATTGAGATTCAATCCCCGTCACTGACTTAGGTTTAGTCCCAGACACGGAAAGAGGTTCAATCCCTGTTACTGACTGCGATTCAATCCCTGTCACTGACTAAGGTTCAATCCCTGTCACTGACTGAGATTAAAGTCCTGTCACTGACTGAGATTCAGTTCATGTCACTGACTGAGACACAATGCCAGTCACTGACTGAGATTCAATTCCTGTCACTGACTGAGATTCAATCCTTGTCACTGACTGCGATTCAATCTTAGTCACTGACTGAGGTTCAATCCCTGTCACTGATTGAGATTCAATACCTGTCACTGACTGAGTGTCAATCCCTATAACTGACTGAGGTTTCATCCCAATCACTGA
>NW_025148817.1:0-1342 GCF_004010195.1 Chiloscyllium plagiosum | reverse complement strand
AAGAACTGAGGCCTGACCAGCACAAGAACAAGGTCTGACCAGCACAGAAACAAGGTCTGACCAGCATGGGAACAAGGCCTGACCAGCACAGGAACAAAGCCTGACCAGCACAGGAGCTGAGACCTGACCAGCACGAGAACAAGGCTTGACCAGCAGAGGAACAAGGCTTACCAGCATGGGAATTGAGGGCTGACCAACACTGGAACAAAGCCTGACCAGCCCACAAGAACTGAGGCCTGACCAGCACAAGAACAAGGCCTGACCAGCATAGAAACAAGGCCTGACCAACACGGGAACAAGGCCTGACCAGCACGGGAACAAGGCCTGACCAACACGGGAACAAGGCCTGACCAGCACGGCAACTGCGGCCTGACCAGCACGGGAACAAGGCCTGACCAGCACGGCAACTGCGGCCTGACCAGCACGGGAATTGCGGCCTGACCAGTGTGGGAACAAGGCCTAGGCGAAAGTGAGGACTGCAGATGCTAATGATCAGAGTCTAGATTAGAGTGGTGCTGGAAAAGCACAGCAGGTCAGGCAGCATCTGAGGAACAGGAAAATCAACGTTTTGGGCAAAAGCCCTTCATCAGGAATGTTTGGTTATGGGGGAGGGTGGCATCATGGTCGAGGGGGCGATAGGAGGAGGTGGGAGGAGAAAGTGAGGTCTGCAGATGCTGGAGATCAGAGCTGGAAATGTGTTGCTGGAAAAGCGCAGCAGGTCAGGCAGCATCCAGGGAACAGGAGAATCGACGTTTCGGGCATAAGCCCTTCTTCAGGAATGGTGGAGGAGGTGTCTTTGAGATGGCGCCTGGCTTCAGTGGTGTAGAGGTCAGTGCGCCAAACTACCACTGCACCTCCTTTCTCTGCTGGTTTGATGGTGAGGTTTGGATTGGAGCAGAGGGAGTGAAGGGCTGCCCGTTGTGAGGTTGAGAGGTTGGAGTGGGGGAAGGGGGTAAACAAGTTGAGGCAGTTAATATCTCGACGAAAGTTAGAAATGAAGAGATTGAGGGCTGGTACTAGGTCAGCACGGGGTGTACAGGTCGATGGAGTGTGTTGGAGATGGGTGAAGGGGTCCTCGAAGGTGGGCGGGAATCCTGATTGAAAAAGTAAGCTCGGAGGTGGAGGCGGCAGAAGAAGTGTTCAACATCATGACGCATATTGAATTCATTGATGCGTGGATGTAGGGGGATAAAGGTAAGGCCTTTGCTGAGGACTGATCATTCGTCCTCAGTGAGGGGAAGGCCTGGAGGAATGGTGAAAACTTGGCAGGGCTGGGAGCTAGGACCTGGTGTAGGTGTGGAGCTGGCAGTGGAGGCGGAGCCTGTAACTGGAGTGGGCGTGG
>NW_025148816.1:0-1342 GCF_004010195.1 Chiloscyllium plagiosum | reverse complement strand
GCTTCACTGTATAAATCCAATTGTTTGTAACTTTAATAAATAAGTTCTGCTTTCATCATGGTTCTATGGAACAATTCTCACTCCTTGGAATTTAGATAAATGGTTCTAGCCTTTGTTATAATGCTTATGAAGGATTCTCCTGACCTTTTTATGCCCAGAATAAAGTCTCCCAGACTTTCTTTCCCCATTAGAATAGGTCGATTTAGTCCTTTAATCTGCGCAATGTTATAATTTTAAGTTCTGGCTTTGCAATATATCTTCCATAGCCCCTTATTTTAGTTTCTGTCTCCATGACTTTTGGCACCCTCCCTGCCTCTTTATCTGTTTAAGATAGAGATTATCACTTTGCTTTTAGCTTCACTGTATAAATCCAATTGTTTGTAACTTCCATAGCCCCTTATTTTAGTTTCTGTCTCCATGACTTTTGGCACCCTCCCACTGTGGTAACACCATCCATCTGTGAGTTTTTAAAAGATTTCTCATTTTTCTGACCTTGAATACCGTGCTATTTTAAAGATGTCTCTGGTCCACCAGAGATTTTAAGCTTGCCTTACAAAGCCTCCAATATCTATTCATACTCTGCTGAATTCTGACTCAGGAGTACTCCCACAGGCGGTTGCTTGCAGTGCAGCCTATTTCTGCTTACCAGCTCACCTTTTCCAGGGAATCGCTAACTGTCTTGGCACAACTCCTCTCCTACAAAGTTTGAAACACTTTTACCATGTACTCGAGTATTCTTCCTTGTTGAACATTGCCATTCAGGTTTCTCTTACAGGGTTCTTACATCTTCAGCTCTTTCCCGTTGCTGACTGTGCCACTTGATCAGGAAACTTTAAACTGAGTCTGAAGGTCTCACATCACTACTCACCATTCAGTTGGAGCTGTCAAATCAAATCTACACTCCTACCTACCCAGTTGTGTGGGGTATGCCAGCCCATTTTACTGGATGAACTGAAACTAATGATGAATGCTCTTGCCATAAACCTCTTGGTCGGTGTAGTAGAAGAAAACCACTGCCTGGTCTATCTAAAAGAGTGTCTTGTAGTTAACAAGATATAGTTTATTGCATGCTATCACCTGGTTACATGTTACATTGATATGGTAAATACTGTTACTGAGGTTTTGAGGAGGGCCTGATGTTACGTCTCAATAAGTTGCTCTGCCCTCAAGTCAATGTGACTTGAACTCCTTCCCTAACAGCATTAGGGGTCTATTTACAGCAGCAGTTCAAGAATAAAAGAGACCTAAGGGGCAACTTTATCACGCAGAGGGTGGTAAGTGTATAGAATAAGCTGCCAGAGGAAGTGGTGGAGGCTGGTATAATTGCAACATTTAAAAGGTA
>NW_025148815.1:0-1342 GCF_004010195.1 Chiloscyllium plagiosum | reverse complement strand
CTTTATTATGTGAACTAATGCCACTGGCTCAGTCTCTCTTACCACATCTTATCCCATAGTGCCTTTCTTCAACGACCAGGATTGTGACTTTACCTTTCCCAACTTACCACAGTGGAAACATATCAGGTCTTAAACCTCATTTTCACCACCTTGTGCTTCCATTATCACCCATTGTGCTATACTTTTTGATTTGTAGTGTAGGATCTCCCCTTCTCCCAATTTCTGTACCTCATGGAATGAAATACCTGCTGGAAGTTAAACCTTGCGCTCCGCACCAATGCATATTCATGTTCTACCTCTGCCGCTATTCTCATGTCTTGAACTTTCTGTTCATGCACATCGAGTCATAGAGCTGTACAACACGGAAACAGACCATTCAGTCCTACTTGTCCATACTGACCAGATGTCCCAACCTAATCGAGTTCCACTTGTCAGCACTTGGCCTATATCCCTCTAAACCATTCCTATTCAGATACCCATCCAAATGTCTTTTAAGTATAGCAATTGTTGCCCTTAGTTCCATTTTATATCTTTCCCCTCTCACACCAAATCTATGCCTTCTAGTTCTGGACTCCCCAACACTTGGGAAAAGACTTTGTCCATTTATCCTATTCACACCCCTCATGATTTTATGAACCTCTTAGAGATCACCCTCAAATTCCAATGCTCCGGAGAAAACTAGCCAATTGAATTTCTCCCTATCGCTCAAATTGTCCAGCCCTAGCAGCATGCAAACGTACAAACTTAATGATCTCGGACTAAGCCCCTCTCGCTGCAACCGGATCCTCAGTTTCCTGACCTACAGGCCACAATCAGTGAAAATTGGGGATAATATTTCATCGTCACTAACACTCAACACTGGAGCCCCCCAGGAACGCGTACCCAGCCTCCTACTGTATTCACTGTATACCCATGGCTGCGTCGTCAAATACCAGACTCATGCCACGTACAAGTTCGCAGATGACACCACCATAGTTGGTCGAATCCCATGGCAACGAAACAGACAAAAAACGGGAGGTGGAAGACCTGGAAAAGTGATGCACTAAGAACAACCTAGCTCACAATGCCAGCAAACAAAGGAACACATTATTGACATTCAGCAGGATGTTACTCATGCCCCCTTACACATTAACAGCACAGAGGTGAAACATGTGGAGAGTGTCAAGATCCTGGGAGTGATCATCCACAACAAGCTTTCTTGGAATCTTCATGTGGACAAACTGATTACAAAGGCTCAACAATTTCTCTTCTTCATCAGGCAGCCGAGGAAATTTAGCATGCCAACTTTTATAGAGAGAATTTTGTTTGTATGTATCACTACCTGGTATAGCAACTGTACCAT
>NW_025148814.1:0-1342 GCF_004010195.1 Chiloscyllium plagiosum | reverse complement strand
GCCCATTGAGTCTGCTCCACCATTAATTATGGCTGATAAGCTTCTCAACCCCAATCTCCTGCTTTCTCCCCGTAACGCTTGATTCCCTTGATATTATCTCAGTCTTGCATGTACTCCGACATGGCCTCTGCAGCCTTCTGTGGCAATGTATTCCAAGTATTCGCCACTCTGGCTGAAGAAGTTTCTCCTTATCTCTTTTTTTTAAAAAAAAACTTCCCTTTACTCTACTCTAAAACTGCCCTCTGATCCTAGTGTCTCCTACCAATGGAAAGCCCTTCTCTAAATCTACTCTGCCCAGGCCATCCAGTATTCTGTATGTTTCAATTAGATCCCCCCCCTCCAACTCCATCGAGTATAAACCTTAAATGTTCCTCGTATGTTAAGCTTTTCATTCCTGGGGCCATTTTGAAACTCCTCTGAACACACTCCAGGACTAGTACATCTTTCCTGAGATATGGGGCCTACAACTGTGCACAATACTCAAAATATGGTCTGACCAGAGCCTTCTAGAGCTTCAGAAGTACATCCTGCTTTTATATTTAAGTTCTCTCAAAATAAGTGCCATCATTGCATTTGCCTTCCTAACTATGGACTCAACCTGCAAGTTTACCTTGGGACAATACTGGATGAGAACTCCCAAGGCTTTTTGCACTTCAGACTTCTGAATTTTCACCCCATTTAGAAAATAGTCCATGCCTCCTCTTCCTACCAAAGTGCATGACCTCACACTTTCTCACGTTGTAGTCCGTCTGCCACTTCTTTGCTCACTCTCCTAACCTGTCCAAATTCTTTGAGCTTTTCCACTTGGATTCTTTCATCCCTTCATAGGAGGCATAGAATGAGTGGTTCTTAACTTGGTCAAAAACAGTAGTTAACAGCAATTTACTTTTAGCTTTGTGTCTTTTACTGGAATGAGAGAGACACCACCACTCCTCCAGGATTCTTACTCTATTGTTCACACCCACAACTGTTCAGCTACCCAGGAACTGATCAGAGTTACAGTCGATCTGGTGACCTTTGTTTTCCACTACTGGTTTCAATTGCACAAACCAGTCAGTGAGTTGCTGATGGTCAAATTTCACTTGGCACATAGACCCAGGTCGAGAGTGGGATGCTGGAAAAGCATAGCAGGTCGGGCAGCATCCGAGGAGCAGGAGAATTGACGTTTCTGGCAAGAACCCTTCAGGAATGAGGCTTGAGCTGAGGGGGTGGAGAGATAAATGAGAGGGGGGTGGAGCTGGTGGGAAGGTAGCTGAGACTGCGATGAGTAGGTGGGGGAAATGGTGATAGGCCAGAGAGGATGGTGGAGCGGATAGGTGGGAAGAAGATGGACAGGTCATGA
>NW_025148813.1:0-1342 GCF_004010195.1 Chiloscyllium plagiosum | reverse complement strand
TGACGAGAGATTCCATGGCAGACAGTTTAAAAAGAGAAACTATAGGATCCAGGTGAATGGAGCAAACAACCCAGAGAAGTGCAAGGCAAGGCATTTGGGGACATCAACAATAGAGAGATATGTACAATAAATGACAGTATAGTCAGTGTGGGTAGAAGGAAGCAGAAACATTAATAATTTTGTTAATATAGCAAATGGCATTATTTCCTCTATCAGAAAAATACGGAACTTCAAAGCAGCAAGCTTATGCAGGAACTGTATAAATAATGAGTTCAGTCAGAGCTTGGGCACTGTGTACAGTTCTGGTCACCCCATCACATGGAAGGATGGAATTGGACTGGAGAGGGTACAGAGGAGATTAGTTATCCTGTGACAGTGGAAGTGCAGTTATGAGGAAAAATTGAAATGGTGAATGCTAACAGGATATTTGATTGGGGTGCACATATTGTCAGGAGCCTGGTTAGAAAGGGATAGAACACCTTGTTCCTGTTGAAGAGCTCAGTTACGAGCGGCGAATATTTAATGTAATTTGTTGAAATATTTGAGAAGTGGTGAGGAAAGTTGTTACTTCACCCAGAGTATGGTTGGGATCTGGGGGTCACACATGGAAGCGGAGTAGAGGCAGAAACTCTCAAACCATTTTAATAACGTGCCTGGATCTGCACTTGAAGTCCTACACTGTCCGGGGAGACAGAACTAGGGCTTTAAAAAACAACATCACAACTTTACCAACACAGACAGTGGACAGAGTGATCTCCTCTATACTGTGCTATTTTCTGAATTTTCCAAAGGTTACCAATGTTTGACATAATCAATACGCAAGGATGAGCGGTGAGGGCAGGGAGGAGCAGTGTGTAAATTGATTAGAATCACGATAATAATGATCCCATTCTTTATACACAATGCTACTTCACTGTGTTGGCCTATTTAACCTACCTGTAAAAATGGGGAAAACGTTTGTTTATTCAGATCTCAGTCATGGTCACACTGCAGCAACATTTCCATAATCCCAGCTCAATCTGACCTGGGTTCACTCTATTGAAAGCTGCAATTTCACTGGCCTTGTTGAAAGATTCCCAGCTTAATTCTTGCCCCATTGAAGGCTGCTCCGGTAAACTAATGTTTCTCACTCTCAATTATTGCACATCATTCTCTATCATCACCCTGATCTTTACAATAAAATGATCGCTGCGCCCCAAAACGTTCCCCGACTGACACTGGATCCACTTGCCCCACCTCTTTCCCAAGGACCAGGTCCAACAGTACATGCCCTCTTGGGCTGGAAACATACTCCTGCAGTCAGCCCTCTTCCATATAACCCAGGAACACTTGCCACTCGTGA
>NW_025148812.1:0-1342 GCF_004010195.1 Chiloscyllium plagiosum | reverse complement strand
TAAAAGATCCTTTTCGCTGTATGATCTTATGGAGCAAAAATTGAAATTTGAATGTACAGAGAGGGACGCTTCAGAGTCTGACTGCAATAAATTGGAACGTTACATCATTCAATAATTCCGAATGACAGTGTCTGAATTTTCAATCAAAGGATCGGAAAATACAGTGGAATGTGAAAACAGTGCAGAATATTCCAAGAACAGTAAATAACAATCTGACAAGAATGGATATGACTGCGATAACAAGAAGTCAGAACGTGACAGAAATCAACAGGAGCTCACAGAATGCGCTTTTCGTACTTTCCACAAGGAATGACAAACTAGCGCATCATTGGCGGATCGATTATAGACTTCGGATTATCGAAGTAGGGTATTATCCTCTGCTGGCTCTTATTGGTGTGCCTGGTGAGTCACGCTAACTAACTACTGACTTAAAGTAAACGTTGAAATGTGTTTCCTGACACAAGAAAAAAATGCATCTGCAATCCCTGGTGTCTGTGCTGCTTTCAAATGTTGTTCATTAATTGCAGCCTCAACGTTACTCACGAATCAATGGCCAAGAGTGAACCCTCAAACCACGAGATAGTTTCTGAACATATCCAGATATTCTTATGTCGCCCACTCAGTGGCATTGATACATTCCTCTGGAGAACTGGATCTTGTACGCTGTTTTCTGACTTAGTTACCGGGTTATTGGCAGTGCTCCATTCCCATCCTTTTAACAAGCCCGTTGATGAATTTACCCATAATATCCATCTTATTCAACTCTTCTTCAGGCAAGGGGCTTCAGTGGAAAACATATTGGCAAGGCAATGTTAAATGAACAGTGTTCAACCAATTCACCATTCTAGGTCTCAGTTTAAAATCTGATATTTGTGTCTCTTTTGTCTAATATCGAAAAGGCATCACTTCTCAGCGCACGGTGTTTCAAATATCGGACGATGGTTTAGTTCTTTTACAAGATTGCCAATTGCATGGTAAAATATAAAATTGTTTTTTCTGTTTACTAGATTTTGAAATCAGCCTAAAATATTTATTTTAGAGAGAGAAACTCCTGAAAATGTTGGAGGCAAAGTATGGAATGAGGCTATGCAGCAGTCCATAATTGCTTAATGCTTGCAGGTTTTGTCTCAGTGACCATCGACTTGAGAGTCGGTTGTTTGGCTTTTATAAGCGTTTAGTGAGCTACTTAGAATTGGGACTGGAAGAAAAACAAAAAAGAATCACAAGCACATGTGCATTCGGACAAAGACAAATACACACACACACACAAACACACACACACCTGCCTGATTAACTTAAAAATCTGACAATCTTTACGGATTTGAAAGTCTTGATCATACCT
>NW_025148811.1:0-1342 GCF_004010195.1 Chiloscyllium plagiosum | reverse complement strand
GAATGTGGTGCAACGGGAATATTAGTTACTGTGGTGCAATGGGAAGGTTAGTTACTGTGTTGAAACAGACATGTTAGTGACTGTGGTGCAATGGGTGTCTTAGTGAATGTGTTGCAAAGGGAAAGTTCGTGATTGTGGTGTAATGGGATCCTAGTGAATGTGTTGCAAATGGAATGTGAGTGAGTGTGGTGCAATGGGAGTCTTAGTGATTGTGATGCAATGGGAGTCTTAGTGAATGTGTTGCAAATGGAATGTGAGTGATTGTGGTGCAATGGGGATGTCAGTAACAGGTGAAACGAGAATGTTAGTGACTGTGGTGCAATGGGAATGTGAGTGACTGTGGTGAAACGGGAATGTTAGTGACTGTGGTTCAATGGGAATGTTAGTGACTGAGGAGGAATGGGAATGTTCGTGATTATGGTGTAATGGGAATGTTAGTGACCGTGATGCAATGGGAATGTTAGTGATTGTGGTGCCATGCGAACATCAGTGACTGTGGCGCAGTCGGAATTGTACTGATTTTGGCGCAATAGGAATGTTCACGATTGTGGTGCCATGGGAATGTTATTGACAGTGGTGCAATGGGAATGTGAGTGACTATGGTGAAACGGGAATGTTAGTGACTGTGGTGCTATGGGGGAGTCTTAGCCAATGTGGTGCAAAAAGAACGTTAGTGATTGTGGTGCAATGGGAATGTTAGTGACTGTGGTGCAATGGGACTGTTGGTGACTGTGGTGAAATGAGAATTTTAGTGAATGTCGTGCAATGGGAATGCTGGTGGTTGTGGTGGAATGGAGTCTTAGTGTATGTTGTGCAATGGGAATGTTAATGACTGCGGTGCAACGGGAATGTTAGTGATTATGGTGTAATGGGAATGTTAATGATTGTGATGCAATGGGAGTCCTAGCGAATGTGTTGCAAATGGAATGTGAGTGATTGTGGTGCAATGGGGATGTGAGTGATTGTGGGGCAATGGGAATGTTTGTGATTGTGTTGCAATGGGATTGTTAGTTACTGTGGTAAAACGGGAATGTTAGTGATTGTGGTGAAATGGGAGTCTTAGTGCATGTGGTGCAAAAGGAATGTTAGTGATTGTGGTGCAATGGGAATGTTCATGACTGTGGTGCAATGGGAATGTGAATGATTGTGGTGCAATGGGAATGTTAGTGATTGTTAGTTACTGTGGTAAAACGCGAATATTAGTGATTGGGAGCCTTATTGAATGTGGTGCAATGAGAATGTTAGTGATTCCGAAGCAATGGGAATGTTACTGACTGTGGTGCAATAGGAATGGTGGTGGTTGTGTTGCACTGGGAATGTTATTGATTGTGGTGCAATGGGA
>NW_025148810.1:0-1341 GCF_004010195.1 Chiloscyllium plagiosum | reverse complement strand
CATGATTTTACAACATACTCTGGATAGTGGACAATTATCAGTAGATTGGAAACAGAATAACATGACACCCCTATTCAAAAGAGGACATACACAAAAAGTGGAGCATATAGATCAATTCGTTTCGCATCTGTCGTGGGAAAGTTGATGGATTTGATCAGAAAGGAGAAAATAACTAATCACTAGGATCAACGAAGTGTCAGCATGACTTCATGAAGAGGAAGTTGTGCTTGGAAAATTTGCTGAGTTCCTTTGATGATGTATCCTGCAAGGTGAATGATGGGAATGCAATGGACACAATATTCCTAGACTTCCAGTTGGTGCTTGACAAAGTGCAGCAAATTAGACTGATCGAGGAGGTTAGCTCACTGGAGTTAAAGGGTGTAAAATTGGTTGGCATAGAGTATTAGCTGCCTGATGGAATGCAGAGTTAAATGCGGCATTCTGTGCTTGGTGAACGGTAATTATTGGGCTTGTTCAGTAATTATTGATTCTCTTGTCGAACCTTAATTATGTATATTCTGTATAAAATGACCAGGAAATGAATTCCTGGCATTTAATGTAAAAATAGACAATTATTAGAAGTAAAGACGGTTTGTTATACTTTTGTCAAGCTTTGGTAAGACCAAATCTGGAATATTGTTTCTAGTTTTGGTCTCCTCACTGGAGGGAGGGTATGTTGACACTGGATGCAATTCAGAGGATGTTCCTCAGGCTATTTTCCGGTCTTGAACGGGCTGTCATAGTATCAGTATTTAAAAGACTTGGTCTTCTACTCGCTGCAGTTCAGAAGAATGAGAGCAGGTCCGAACTGGGTTAAACAAATACGAAAGCCCATTTGTTAGCTGAGGTTGTTTATCAAGTGATCTCGCTTGTCGGACAGTCTCAAACAAAAGTTCATCGAGGGAGAGAATGAGAGGAGGCAGATTCAAAATTGAGATGAGGAGAAACTAATTCTCTCAAAGAGTTCTGAATCTGTGGCACTCACTGAAATAGTTCAGTGGTGGCATAAACAATTGACGAATTCAAGAGACGAATAAATGTGCTTCCTATGAAAGTTATCAGAAAATGAGTTAGGTAAAATATAGGATACTAAAGTTGAGATCAGTAAAAGTTCAGTCATGACCATGTTCACTGGTGGAGCTGTTACTGAGGAATTGAGTTGTCTACTCCCACTTCGAAATATTCTTTTCCAGTTTTTCAATTTCAGCCCAGGCCAGCGACCAGTTCTTAACTTGGCTTCCTTTCACTTTCTGCCATTTTCCAACTGATTACGTTGACGTGGAACTAATGTATTCAGTTTCCCAGTTATTACAGACCAGGCCCGACCCCGTCAAAACAATT
>NW_025148809.1:0-1341 GCF_004010195.1 Chiloscyllium plagiosum | reverse complement strand
TAACATCACATCAACTGCAGAGCCATCCAATGCAGAAGGTCCTGATCCTTATTGTTAATAAGGAAGGGGAAAGCGGCATTCCCAGCCCAGAGAAATCATTCCCATGTTTCGCATGTGGTCGAATATTTAACTGGTCATGTGATCTGGGAAGACACCATTATGACGGGACCATGGCGTGGGCATGCAAACATGAGGATTGGGGGAAGGAAATTACCTTCCCCTCCCAGTAGACACTCACCGACACACTCACACTGTGGAGAGGCCACTCACCTGCCTCATGTACGGGAAAGGGTTTACTTTATCTTACAATCTGCTGAGGCACCAGAGATGGCACAGTGGATTTAGATCCTTCACCTGCTCAATGTGTGAGAAAGTATTCATTCAAATCTCCCATCTGCGGAGGCATCAGTGCATTCCCATCGGGGAGAGGTCATTCACCTGCTCAGTGTGTGGGAAAGGATTCACTCAGTGACCTGCTGAAACACCAGCGAGCTCATTCTGGGGAAAGGCCATTCACTTGCTCCCAGTGTGTGGGGAGAGATTCACTCAAATGTATCACCTGCTGAGTCCCCAGTGAGCCCACACAGGGGAGAGGCCATTCAGATGGTCAGTGTGTGAGAGAGGATTCAGTGATTCATCCTGCCCCACTGAGACCCCAGCAAGCCCATACAGGGGTAGAGGCCATTCAGATGCTCAGTGTATGAGAAGGGATTCAGTGATTTATCCCACCCCCGAGACCCCAGTGAGCCCACACAGGGGGAGAGGCCATTCAAATGCTCAGTGTGTGGCAAGGGGTTCAGTGATTCATTCCACTCCCTGAGACCCCAGCGGGTTCACACTGGGTATAAAGTGTTCACCTCTTTGTGTGACAAGGGATTTGTTGAGTCTTCAAGACAACTGAAAGTCCAGTAAGTGGACATCCACCTGCTCCGTGTGGGGTAGAGTTCACACATCACTGCAGGACTCTGATTCTGACGTTACTGTTCATCAGAGTCAGGACTGGACCTTGTTCATGATGACACTGCTGGAGTATTGATGTTGTTAATCACATTAACTGGGCTGGGTTATATTGCCACTTTCTGAACCTCAGGGTATCTCTCTGGGCAGTACGTCTCCACAAACACCAATGTGACAATAAGCAATGATCATCTGTTTTGATTTAAATTATGATCGTAACACTGCTGCTTCACAGAACCACGTCCAAGGTTGGAGACCGGCCTTGGTCAATGTGGAGTTCCCACATTCTCCCCATGATAAAGTGGTCCTCTCCAGGTGCTCTGGTTTCCTCCCACAGCCCAAAGACAGCAACCGAGCTACAAATCTTCTCACAAACTTTGAATT
>NW_025148808.1:0-1341 GCF_004010195.1 Chiloscyllium plagiosum | reverse complement strand
GACCCTATCTAACCCCCTAATCATCTTGTAAAATGTGCTATATTGTAACGCTGACAGAGAGCTGTACTCTAACACTGACAGTGGGCTGTACTGTAACACTGACAGAGAGCTGTACTGTAACACTGACGGTGTGCTATATTGTAACGCTGACAGAGAGCTGTACTCTAACACTGACAGTGGGCTGTACTGTAACACTTACAGAGAGCTGTACTGTAACACTGACGGTGTTCTATACTTTAACAGTGACAGAGAGCTGTACTGTAACACTGACAGAGAGCTGTATTGTAACACGGACAGAGGGCTGTACGGTAACACTGACAGTGTACGTTACTGTAACACTGACAGAGAGGTGTACTGTAACACTGACAGCGGGCTGTACTGTAACACTGACAGTGAGCATTACTGTAACACTGACAGAGACCTGTACTGTAACATTTGGGGTGTGCTGAACTGTAACACTGACAGTGTGCTGTACTATAACACTGACAGAGAGCTGTACTGTAACACTGACAGTGTGCTATACTGTAACACTGACAGAGAGCTGTACAGTAACACTGACAGAGAGCTGTACTGTAACACTGACAGTGTGCTATACTGTACCACTGACAGAGTGCTGTACAGTAACGCTGACAGACAGCTGTACTGTAACACTGACAGTGTGCTATATTGTAACACTGACAGAGAGCTGCACTGTAACACTGACAGTGTGCTATACTGTAACACTGACAGAGAGCTGTACAGTAACACTGACAGAGAGCTGTACTGTAACACTGACAGTGTGCTATACTGTGTGAGCTGTACTGTAACACTGACAGTGAGCATTACTGTAACACTGACAGAGACCTGTACTGTAACATTTGGGGTGTGCTGAACTGTAACACTGACAGTGTGCTGTACTGTAACACTGACAGAGAGCTGTACTGTAACACTGACAGTGTGCTATACTGTACCACTGACAGAGTGCTGTACAGTAACGCTGACAGACAGCTGTACTGTAACACTGACAGTGTGCTATATTGTAACACTGACAGAGAGCTGCACTGTAACACTGACAGTGTGCTATACTGTAACACTGACAGAGAGCTGTACAGTAACACTGACAGAGAGCTGTACTGTAACACTGACAGTGTGCTATAGTGTAACACTGACAGAGTGCTGTACAGTAACGCTGACAGACAGCTGTACTGTAACACTGACAGTGTGCTATATTGTAACGCTGACAGAGAGCTGTACTCTAACACTGACAGTGTGCTGTACTGGAACACTGACAGAGATCTGTACTGTAACACTGACAGTGGGCTGTACTGGAACACTGACAGAGAGCTGTACTGTAACACTGAC
>NW_025148807.1:0-1341 GCF_004010195.1 Chiloscyllium plagiosum | reverse complement strand
TTCAATTCCTGTCACTGACTGAGTTTCTATCCCAGTTACTGACTGAGGATCAAACCCAGTCACTGTCTGAGATTCAATCCCTGTCACTGACTGAGGGTCAATTCCTGTCCCTGACAGAATCTCCATCCTGGTCACTGACTGAGATTCAATCCCTGTCACTGGCTGATTGTCAAGCCCTGACACTGTATGAGATTTAAGACCTGTCACTGACTGAGATTATATTCCTGTCACTGACTGAGATTCAATTCCTGTCACGGACTGAGATTCAATCCTTGACACTGACTGATTGTCAATCCCTGTCACTGACTGAGATTCAATGCCTGTCACTGACTGAGATTTAATTCCTGTCACTGACTGAGTTTCAAACACAGTCATTGTCTGAGATTCAATTTCTTTCACTGACAGAGATTCAATTCCTGTCACTGGCTGAGATTCAATCTCTGTCACTGACTGATTTTCAATCCCTGTCACTGACTGAGATTCAATTCCTGTCACTGACAGAGTTTCAAATACAATCACTGACTGAGATTCAATTCCTGTCACTGACTGAGATTCAATTCCAGTCACTGACTGAGGTTCAATCCCTGTCACTGACTGAGATTCAATCCCTGTCACGGACTGAGGTTCAATTTCTGTCAGTGACTGAGAATCAATTGCTGTCACTGACTAAGGGTCAATCCCTGTCACAGGCTGAGGTTCAATCCCAGTCACTGACTGAGGTTCAATCCCTGTCACTGAGTGAGGGTCAATCCCTGTCACGGACTGATTTTCAATCCCAGTCACTGACTGAGTTTCAATCCTTGTCAGTGACTGCGATTCAAATCCTGTCACTGTCTGAGATTCAATTCCTGTCACTGACTAAGATTCAATCCCTGTCACTGACTGAGATTCAATCCCTGTCACTCTCTGAGGGTCAATCCCTGTCACTGACTGAGATTCAATTCCTGTCACTGACTAAGATTCAATCCCTGTCACTAACTGAGATTCAATCTCTGTCACTGACTGATTTTCAATCCCTGTCACTGACTGATTGTCAATCCCTGTCACCGTTAGAGGGACAATCCTTGACACTGACTGATTGTCAATCCCTGTCACTGACTGAGATTCAATGCCTGTCACTGACTGAGATTTAATTCCTGTCACTGACAGAGTTTAAAACACAGTCACAGTCTGAGATTCAATTCCTTTCACTGACTGAGATTCAATCCCTGTCACTGACTGAGATTCAATTCCTGTCACTGGCTGAGATTCAATCTCAGTCACTGACTGATTATCAATCCCTGTCACTGACTGACATTCAATTCCAGTCACTGACTGAGGTTCAAACCCTGTCACTGACTG
>NW_025148806.1:0-1341 GCF_004010195.1 Chiloscyllium plagiosum | reverse complement strand
AGAAAGGGCACAGCAGACACGTGGAGACTTTTTAAGGAACAGTTGGTGCGAGTGATGCACGAACTTGTTCCTCTGAGATAGATAAAAAGGGGAAAGAGTAAGGAACCTTGGATGACGAGAACAGAGGAACTTCTCATCAAAAGGAAGAAGGAGGCTTATGTAAGGTGGAGGAAATAAGGATCTAGCACACCTTTAGAGGATTGTAGGCTTGCTAGAAATGAGCTCAGAAATGGACAGATGAGAGCCAGGAGTGGGCACGAGAAAAGGCTTGGCAAGAAAGATTAGGGAGAACCCAAAGGCATCTTACTCATACTTAAGGAACAAGAGAATGATCAGGGAGAAGGTAGGGCCGTTCAGGGATAGCGTAGGGAACTTGTATGTGGAGTCTGAGCAGATGGGGGAAGCCCTAAATGCTTTTTATTAACTTCGGTTTAAACTTAGGAAAGGGACCTTGTTGGAAATGTTAACTTTGAAGCGCTGTGATACAAGCTTGAACAGATCAAGATTGATGATGTTGATGTGCTGGAAATCTTCTCAAACATTAAGATTGATAAGTTCCCAGATGTCAGACCAGATTTATCCTAGACTGCTCCACGAAGCGAGAAAAGACGTTGCTAAGCCGCTGGTAAGAAAATAATCTTTGTCTCCTCAGTCTCAACGGGAGTCGTATCAGAGGATTGGAGAGAGGGGGTTATTGTTCGTTTATTCAAGAAGGAGAGTAGGGAAATCCCTGTCAATTACATACCAGTCAGTCTTACGTCTGTGGTCAGCAATATCCTGGAAAGAATTCTGAGGGCTAGGATTTATGACCATATGGAAAAGCAGAGCGTGATTAAAGACAGTCAACATGGCCTTGTGAGGAGCAGGTCATGCCTCACAACGTATTGAGTTTTTTGAGGTGACAAGACTGGTCAATGAAGGTCGAGGGGTGCATGTGGTGTATATGGATTTCATCAAGGAAATTGATAGGTTCCCCATGGTAGGCTCATTCACAAATTCAGGATGTATGGGATCCAGAGAGATGTGGCTGTCTGAATTCAGAATTGGTCGGTTGACAGAATGCAGAGAATTGTTGTGGATATAAAGGAATTCTGCCTGGAGGTCAGATTTGAGTGGGGTCCCGCAGGGCTCTGTTAAGGGGTTTGTGTTTTTATAAATTACTTGGATGAGGAGAGTGAGGCGTGTGTTGGTAAATTAACCGATTCCACAAAGGTTAGAGGTGCCGTTGATATTATCGAAGGCTATTGCAGGCTGCAGAGGGATCTGCGTGTGCAAGTACATAGATCCCTCAAAGTTGCCACGCAATTCATACGGTTGTTTAGAAATCACATAGTGTTTTGC
>NW_025148805.1:0-1341 GCF_004010195.1 Chiloscyllium plagiosum | reverse complement strand
GTACCGGAGTGGACTGGAGACGGAGTACCGGTGTGGACTGGAGACTAGGTACCGTCATGGCCTAGAGACTAGGTATCAGTGTGCTCTGGAGACTAGGTACCAGTGTGCACTGGAGACTTTATACCGGTGGGCACTGGTGATTAGGTACCGGTGTGGACTGGTGATTAGGTACCGGTGTGGACAGGTGATTAAGTACCGGTGTGGACTGGAGACTAGGGATCAGTGTGCTCTGGAGACTAGGTACCGGTGTGCACTGGAGACTAGATATCAGTTTGCACTGGAGACGAGGTACCGGAGTGGACTGGAGACGGAGTACCGGTGTGCACTGGAGACTAGGGATCAGTGTGCTCTGGAGACTAGTTACTGGTGTGCACTGGAGACTAGATATCAGTTTGCACTGGAGACAAGGTACCGGTGTGGACTGGAGACGGAGTACCGGTGTGGTCTGGAGACTATGTATCGGCGTGCACTGGAGACTAGGTACCGGTGTGGACTGGAGACGGAGTACCGGTGTGGTCTGGAGACTAGATACCGGTGTGGACTGGAGACTAGGTACTGGTGTGCACTGGAGACTAGGTACCGGTGTGGACTGGAGACGGAGTACCGGTGTGGTCTGGAGACTATGTATCGGCGTGCACTGGAGACTAGGTACCGGTGTGGACTGGAGACGGAGTACCGGTGTGGTCTGGAGACTAGATACCGGTGTGGACTGGAGACTAGGTACCGGTGTGGACTGGAGACTAGGTATCGGCGTGGTCTGGAGACTAGGTACCGGTGTGGACTGGAGACTAGGTACCGGTGTGGACTGGAGACTAGTTACCGGTGTGGACTGGTGACTAGGTACCGGTGTGGACTGGAGACTAGTTACCGGTGTGGACTGGAGACTAGGTACCAGTGTGGACTGGAGACTAGGTACCGGTGTGGACTGGAGACTAGGTACCGGTGTGGACTGGAGACTAGGTACCAGTGTGGACTGGAGACTAGGTACCGGTGTGGACTGGAGACTAGGTACCGGTGTGGACTGGAGACTAGGTACCGGTGTGCACTGGAGACTAGGTACCGGTGTGGACTGGAGACTTTGTACCGGTGCGCACTGGAGACTAGGTACCTGTGTGCACTGGAGACTAGGTACCAGTCGGGACTGGAGACTAGGTACCGATGTGGACTGGAGACTAGGTACCGGTGTGGACTGGAGACTAGGTACCGGTGTGCACTGGATTTTAGGTAACAGTGTGGACTGGCGACTAGGTACCTGTGCGTACTGGAGACTAGGTACTGTCATTTCCTGGAGACTTGGTACCAGTGTGGACTGGACACTAGGTACCGGAATGGACTGGGGAC
>NW_025148804.1:0-1341 GCF_004010195.1 Chiloscyllium plagiosum | reverse complement strand
TCGGACAGCAAGTACCCTCCAATAGCGCAGAGAACCCTCAAATCTGAAAACCGATAGCGTGTGGCTCGCTCACCGCTGAGTCTCCGACAATATGTTACTCTGTCAGCACTGACCCTCGAACAGAGCGGCACTCCTTCAGCACTGACCCTCTGACAGTGCAGCACTCTCTCTGCACTAATCTACCATCAGTGCAGCGCTCCCTCAGCACTCACATTTTGGCAGTGTAGAACGCCATCAGCACTGACCCTCTATGAGTGCCAACGTTCCTCAGCACTGGCGCTCCAATAATGTGGAGCTCAATCAGCACTGAAGTTCCAACTGTAGGACAATCCGTCAGTGGTCACCCTCCGACAATGCTGACTCCGTCAACGCTGATCTTCTGACAGTGTGGACCGCCCTCAGCACTGATCGTCAAACTATGCGGCACTCCCTCACCACTGATTTTCCAACACTGCTGCACTCCCTCAACACTTACCGTCCATCAGAGTGGCATTCCCTCAGGCTGACCATCTAACAGTGCAACACCTCCTGAGCATTGACCCTCCAACATTACGGCGCTCCCTCAGCACTGACCTTATGACCTTGCGGATCTCCCTCACTATAGACGGTAAACAGTGTGGCATCCACTTCGGGCTGTCCCTTTGAGAGGGTCACAATCCCTCAGCATGAACCCTCTGAAAGTGCCAAGTCACTGAACACGGATACTCCGACAGTGCAGAGAACCCTCATAACTGAGTAGTACACCGTGTGGCATTCACACAGCATGGACCCTCTGACAATGCAGCACTCCCACAACACTGAACATCTGACATAGCGGCGCTTCTTTAGCACTGTACCTACGACTGTGGGATATTCGCTTCAGCACAGACCATCCAAAAGTGTGGAAGCACTGACTTTTCGACAGTGCAGCATTCCCTGTGCTCTGACCCTCCAACAGTGCGTCACTCTGACATTACTGATTCCCTCAGCACTGACCCTCTGACAGCAGGACACTCCCTCCGCCCTGACCCTCTGACAGTGCGAGCTTCCTCCACTCTGCCCTTTGGAATTTTCCTGCTCTTTCAGTACTTACCCTCTGACAGAGTGGCATTCCCTCTGCACTGACTCTACGACAGTGCAGAGATCCCGGAGCACCGTTTCTCTGACAGTGTGGCACTCCCTTAACACTGAGTCTCCAACATTGAATCAGTCCCTCAGTACTGACACTTCGTCAGTGCGAAGCACCCTGATCACTTATCCTCTCAATAGGTGGAACTCACCCAGCACTGTCCCTCCGTCGGTGCTGCACTCCCTCAGCACTGAAGTTCTGACAGTCTCCATTCCTTACGCACGGACTCTCCG
>NW_025148803.1:0-1341 GCF_004010195.1 Chiloscyllium plagiosum | reverse complement strand
CAGAATGAACTGAGTGTCCCCATACAGAAACAGAAAACTGATTTGAGAGTATAGACAGTGAAACAACGCACTGAGCTGAGAGTACAGATAAGACAATGAACTGAGTGTACACATACAGAAACAGCACATTGAACTGACAGTGCAGATAGAGAAATATCACACTGATCAGACCGTACAGATAAAGAAACAATACACTGAACTGAGAGTACAGATAGAGAAATAAAACAATGAACTGAGTGTACAGATACAGAAACAGCACACCGAACTGACACTACAGACACAAATAACACAATGAACTGACTGTGCAGATAAAGAAACAGCACACTGAATGAGAGTACAAATAGAGAAATAATACAATGAAGTGAGTGTACAGGTACACAACAGCATACTGAAATGACAATACAGATACAGAAACAACAGACTGAATTGAGAGTACAGACAGAGAAACAGCACACTAGTTAGACAGTACAGGGAGAGAAACAGCACACTGAACTGAAAGCACAGATAGAGAAATAACACAATGAAGTGAGTGCACAGATACAGAAACAGAACACTGAACTGAGTATAGATAGAGAAACAGCACACTGTACTGAGAGTAGAGATAGAGAAACATCACACTGAACTGAGAGTATAGACAGAGAAATAACACACAAAACTGAGAGTACAGCAAGGGAAACACACTGAACTGTGAGCACAGATAGAGAAACAACAAAATGAACTCAGTGTACAGACACAGAATATTCACAAAGAACTGAGAGTACTGATACAGAAACAGCGCACTGAACTGGGAGTACAGATAGAGAAACAGCGCACTGAACTGGGAGTACTGATACAGAAACAGCACACTGAACTGAGAGTACTGATACAGAAACAGCGCACTGAACTGGGAGTACAGATAGAGAAATAATACAATGAAGTGAGTGTACAGATACAGCAACAGGATAATGGATGGACAATACAGATAAAGAAATATCAGACTGACTGAGAGTACAGATAGAGAAACAGTACACTTGAAATGAGAGTACAGATAGAGAAACAAAACACTCAACTGAGAGGACAGACAGAGAAACAGCACACTGAACAGAGAGGACAGATAGAGAAAGAACAAAATGAACTGAGTGTATAGATACTGAAACAGAACACTAAACTGAGAGTACAAATAGAGAAATAACACACTGAACAGTGATGTCAGAGAAATAAAATACTGAACTGAGAATACAGGTGGAGAAATAACACAATGAAATAAGAGTACAGATAGAGAAATAACGCAATGAACTGAGAGTGTAGAAAAGGTAACAGTATACAGAACTGCAATTTCAGATAGAGAAACAAAACACTGAC
>NW_025148802.1:0-1341 GCF_004010195.1 Chiloscyllium plagiosum | reverse complement strand
ATAAGAGGCTTATTGTGTTTCGTTTTATTTTTTTGCGTTCATGACACGGAAAGTGGGAATAACAGGACAAGGAACTTCTGTTCAGAGGGAAGCAACAGAATCGACTGTTGTACGCGATTCAATGTCCAGAATTTCAAGCGAAGAACTAGAGTTAAAGTTTGTTGTGTGCAGAGGCATTCAGCCCAAACAATTCAGCATTTTAACAGTACAAAGCGCCTTCATTCTACGTCCCTCAAGTGCAGAAGCTTTCATTTCCCTGCATTGTATTTTGTCGACCAGTTTATTTTTTGCCCACTCACAGAACCTATCTTTGTTTCATCCTCAATTTTTGCTTTCCTATATGTTTTGCTGTGAATGACGTCGTGGCTGACCTGATCATCCACAACGCCAGTTTCCCTTCTTTTCCCCATAATGTTTCCTTGCAGAATACCAGCCCGCGATACAGTTAATAATACTGACTTGGCAGTCCCGTGTAGTGAAGAATTTCACAGCAGTCACGATCTCGTAATCTTGCAGATAATACATCCCCTCCTGAATCCTTGCCAAAACATGACCACTATTTTCAAAATACAATTCAAGATTATGATGGAACACTCTTCACTTGCCTTAATGGTGCAGCTCCAAAAACACGTGAGAACCTCGACAGCATGCAGGACAAAGCAGCCCTCTGGATTGGCACCACATAGACGAACATCCTTTCCTTCAACGCTCAGGCACTTGGGCAGCAGCGAGTAATGTGTGCACGACGCATTGCCGAAATTCACCACGGCCATAATACGATTATACAAAACAAACCCAGGACTTCTGAAATCGAAATGAACAAGAGCAACAGATAGATTGAAGTAGCAAACAATCCCAGTTCCTGTCCATCATCCTGGCTTGGAAATATATCACCTTACCTTCACTGTCCATGTGTGAAAATGCTGGTATTCCCTCCCTGTGGGACTTGTAGATCTAACAACGGGAAACGGATCTAACGGACTAATTGTATCTCTCAACTGGACATGAATCTGGAAAATTCACTGTCACAGAAAACGGAAAATACCGCAACACTGATCAAATGTGAAGAGGCGATCGAAATATATGTCAGGAGCAATTGGTCAAAAGGAACGAGCATATAAATTGAACTGTAACCGAGATGAGGTCAGTTATAAAAGTGGTGAATGTCGAAGGACTCTCGAGGGCTGAATGGATTACTACTGCTCGTTGTCATCTTGGTTACTGTGAGTTTTGAGTCCTTGACTCTCAAACATTGGCTAGGGTTTTGGATTGCTTTACTTGTGTCATTGTCACTTTATCATCAAATCGCCAAGCGGGACAAACCTTAAATAGATTTAATAA
>NW_025148801.1:0-1341 GCF_004010195.1 Chiloscyllium plagiosum | reverse complement strand
TCCCTCTCTCTCTCTCTCCCCATCTCTCCCTCTCTCTCTCTCTCTTCCAGTCGTGTGCTTCATTTGACCTTCGGCCGGGTCGTTTGGAGAGGGAGCCGCAGGAAGGGGTGAACATGGATGAGGAGGAGGCAGAAGAGGACGAAGACATGAAGAGAGACAGGGAGGAGGAAGAGGGGACGGTGGAGAGTCTGGCCGAAGAAGAGGAGGAACTAGAGGAGATGGAGAGTAACGCGAAAGACGGGAAGGTGGAATTGGAGGAGGAGAGGGTGAAGAAGGAAGAGGGGGAGGGGGAGGAGGGCACCCCGGGGGGCAAACCCCACCGCTGCCCGCTGTGCCCCAAGTCCTTTGGCTCCCCGTCGCTCCTGGAGACGCACCGCAGGACGCACACAGGCGAGCGTCCCTACCAGTGCCCGGTGTGCGGGCGAGGGTTCAACCAACTGTGCCACCTTCGGCGCCACCGGCTGCTGCACGCCGCGGGGGGGCTGGCTACCTCGTGCCCGGGCTGCGGCAAGGACTGCCGGAGCCCCGGGGGGCTGGCGCGGCACCGGTGCAGACCGGCGGGCGAGAGGCCCTTCCCGTGCCAGGTCTGCGGCCGGGCGTTCAAGCAGTCCTACGCCCTGGTGAAGCACCAGCGGGTGCACACCACCGAGCGGCCCTACCTGTGCCCGGTGTGCGGCCGGGCCTTCGGCTACTCCAGCAGCCTGGCTGACCACCGCCGGCTGCACACCGGGGAGCGGCCGCACCGGTGCCCGGAGTGCGGGCGCTGCTACGTCAACGCCAGCCGGCTCACCGACCACCGGCGGGTGCACGAGCCGGCCCCGCGCCACCGGTGCCCGGACTGCGGCAAGGGCTTCCACTACCCCTCGCACCTGGCCAAGCACCGGCGGGTGCACACCGGCGAGCGCCCCTTCCCCTGCCCGGCGTGCCCCCGCGGCTTCGCCACGGCCGCCAAGCTGGCGGCGCACCGGCGCGTCCACACCGGGGAGCGGCCCTACCGCTGCGGGGAGTGCGGGCGCGGCTACGCCAGCTCCAGCGACCTGCTGGTGCACCAGCGCGGGCACACGGCCGAACGCCCGTGGCGCTGCGCCGACTGCGGGCGCGGCTACGTCAAGGCCCGGGACCTGGCGGTGCACCGGCGGGTCCACACCGGCGAGCGGCCCTACGCCTGCACCGAGTGCGGCCGCCGCTTCGGCAAGTCCTGCAACCTGGCGGCGCACCGGCGCAGGCACGCCGACGTGCGGGGGTACCGGTGCCCGCTCTGCGGCAAGGACTTCAAGTACTCCTCCAGCCTGTCGCGGCACCGCCGGGCTCACCGGGGCCAGGCCGCGGGAGGGGGAGGGG
>NW_025148800.1:0-1341 GCF_004010195.1 Chiloscyllium plagiosum | reverse complement strand
TGGAGAACAGGAAAATGGCAGACTATGAAGTAATTACTTCAGTTCGGCCTTCATGAAAGAAAAAAATTAAAAACTTCCAAGCAATTCCAGGTCTACTGTGAAAAACACAGGAAATACAATCAAATCAGTAAATAAACAGTTTTGGAGAAAATATTTGGACTGAAATCTGATAAATCCACATGGCGTGATAATCTTTATCTCTGATTCCTAAAGGAGGTGGCCATGGGAATAATAGAAACTTAGCTTGCTGTCTTCCAAATTCCTGATGATTTTGACAAATTTGAGAGCAGCAAATATAACCCCAATATTTCTAACGGAGGCAGGGAGAAAGCAGGGATTTACAGTCTGCTTAGCACCAAAGAAGCAATCAGGACAATACAACAGTCTATTTGAATGAATGCTTTGCCAGGGAACTTTGAAAATTAAATTAATTTGAAAGTAATGAACATGGATCAAGTCAATGGCAAATAAGTAAAGGTGAATCATATTTGAGAAACCGACTGGGAAATAAATTATGGCGAAGCAATAGATGCAGTGAATTTGGATTTTCAGAAACTTTTTGATGAAGTCCCAAGTCTAATGTTGTGAAAATTCTACACCTTTAACAAGGCCATGCTGTCCTTGTTTTTTTTTATCCAAACGTGTCCTAAAAGCAATGAATCCGAAATGTCTGGGTTTGACTGCTCTGAAATAAAAGCACGTACAATAAGGAGCAAGCTACGCTAGATCTGGTCCTGTGTAATGAGACAGGAATAATTATTGACCTGATAGTTAGAAATCAACTTGAAAGGAATGATCACAGTATGGTTGAATTTAAAATACAGATGGAGAGTGTGAAGATAAAATCCAATACCAGGGTCCTGTACTTAAACGAGGGAGACTACAACAGAATGAGGGAGGACTAAGCTAAAGTTGACTAGTAACAACTACTTTATGGTGAGAGTTGACGAGCAGTAGAGGATTTCAATGTAATTTTTCAAAGTCCATAGAAAAATTATATTCAGTGGAAAGGAAAGACTCTAAGAAAAGGGGTAATCTGCATCGGGTGTCTAAGCAATAAGCGAGGCTACCAAGTTTAACGAGAAGGCATGCAAAGTGACCAAGAAAAGCAGGAACCCAGAAGATTGGAAAATCATTAATACTCAACAGAAAGCCACGAAAAGAGCCATAAAGAAATGTAGGATAGAACACAAGAAAAAAATAGCACAGAATATAAAAAGAGGTAGCAGATGATTCCCTAAATATATAAAATGAAAATGAGTGGCTAACGTAAATGTTGGTCCTTGAGAGGATGAGATGGAAAATTTCGTTATAAGATAGGATGAAATGGCCGAGGCGTTG
>NW_025148799.1:0-1341 GCF_004010195.1 Chiloscyllium plagiosum | reverse complement strand
ATCCTGATCCAGTGCCAGTATCAGTCACTGTTCTCAATCCTGATCCAATGTCAGTCCCAGTCACTGTTCCCGATCCTGATCCAGTGTCAGTCCCGGTCACTGTTCCCAATCCTGATCCAGTCTCAGACACTGTTTCCAATCCTGATCCAGTGCCATGTCCTGGTCACTGTTCCCGATCCTAATCCAGTATTAGTCCCAGTCACTGTACCCGATCCTGATCCAGTATCAGTCTCAGTCACTGTCCCCGATCCTGATCAAGTGTAGTACTGGTCACTGTTCCTGCTCCAATTCCAGTGCCTGTCCCATTCACTATTCCAGATACTGCTCCAGTGTCATTCACAGTCACTATTCCTGATCCAGTGCCAGTGTCAGTCCCAGTCACTGTTCCCAATCTTGATCCAGTCTCAGTCACTGTTTCCAATCCTGATCCAGTGCCATGTCCTGGTCACTGTTCCCGATCCTGATCCAGTGCCAGTCTCAGTCACTGTTCGCAGTCTTGATCCAATGTCAGTCCCAGTCACTGTTCCAAATCCTGATCCAGTGTCAATCGCAGGCAATGCTCCTGATCCTGATCTAGTCCCTGTCACTGTTCCTGTTCCTGATCCTGATCCAGTGCCAGTCTCAGTCACTGTTCCCAATCCTGATCCAGTGTCAGTCCCGGTCACTGTTCCCAATCCTGATCCAGTCTCAGTCACTGTTTCCAATCCTGATCCAGTGCCATGTCCTGGTCACTGTTCCCGATCCTGATCCAGTGCTAGTCCCAGTCACTGATCCTGACACAGTGCCAGTCTCAGTCACTGTTCACAATCCTGATCTAGTGTCATCTCTTGGTCACTGTTCTGAATCCTGATCCAGTGTCAATCCCAGTCATTTCTCCTGATCCTGATCTAGTCCCAGTCACTGTTCCTGTTCCTGATCCTGTTCCAGTGCCAGTCCCATACACTGTTCCCGATCCAATCCAAGTCCCAGACATTGTTCCTGTTCCTGATCCAGTGTCAGTCCCAGTCATTGTTCCAAATCCTGATCCAGTGTCAATCCCAGTCCATGCTCCCGATCCTGATCAAGTCCCTGTCACTTTTCTGTTCCTGATTCTGATCCAGTGTCAGTCCCAGTCACTGTTCCCAATCCTGATCCAGTGCCAGTCCCAGTCACTGTTCCCGATCCTGATCCAGTGCTAGTCCCAGTCACTGTTCCCGATCCTGATCCAGTACTAGTCCCAGTCACTGTTTCCGATCCTGATCCAGTGCCAGTGTTAGTCACAGTACCTGATCCTGATCCAGTGCCAGTCTCAGTCACTGTTCGCAGTGCTGATCCAATGTCAGTCCCAGTCACTGTTCCAAA
>NW_025148798.1:0-1341 GCF_004010195.1 Chiloscyllium plagiosum | reverse complement strand
TAGGCCAGACCTGTGCCACGTATAATAGCAATAGCAAATCACACCTGATGACCAGGTTTTTTCCCGCGATGGAGAGCGACCGTAGCTCCCATCTGCCTAGTTTCTGCCTCACTTTGCTGATACGCTCCTCCCAAGATTTGGCGCACGCCCCAACCCCTCCGAACCAAATACCCAGCACCTTCAGGTGGTCGGTCCTGACGGTGAAGGGGATCGAGGAATGGTCGGCCCAGTTCCCGAAGAGCATGGCCTCGCTCTTGCCTCGGTTTACCTTGGCCCCCGAATATCTGCTGCTTGGAACCCGCAGCAATCCAGGAGGATTCTCTTCAGGAAGAAGGTCCGGTTAAATGGTGATCCTTCCTCCACCTTCTTCACAGTCACCCTGACTGGATTCATGACCCACCCCCCCTCCACCTCCACCTGGCCTGTGGGGCGGGCTCTCGCAGAGGCCATAGCTTTGGTCTCGGAGCCTTTTCAGAAACACGGTGCAGGTCCGCCTTCGCCTGGCAGGAACTGGTACTGCGGCCAATATAATTCAATAACAATTACATCCAGCAGATGGCAGTGACACACAACCAAATCCTGGGGACATTGAAAATCAGAAATAAAATTAGAAACTGCTGCAAATCTTCGGCAGGTCAGACAGCATCTGTGCACAGAGAACCAGTGTTAAGAGACAGTTAAACATTGGGGATACAGCATATCATGGGATAGAGTGGATTGTGTGTAATTCCCCTCCCCAAAGATACAAAGAGTTCAATAGAGGATGCTATGTAAATGCAGCTTTGCCACCCTTCAGTGTTTGGATTTCTCCCTCAGGATTTCATGTTCTGGGTGCAGAGTGAGAAACACAGAGAAATCCCAGCTCCAGACTGGGAAACAGGTGAAGAGATGGAGGATGGGACTGAAGCAGGGAGTAAATGAAGGAAGGAGAGACACAAGATATTTAATTTACTTTTTATTTTCACCATCTGACATTTATATTTGGATCTGATTTATTGACAGTTTGGTTGTGATGTTACAAAGTATAATCTCAGAATTCAATGACACATTCAGTAACATCCTGTTGTCAATTGGAAGTTTCTGACCCCAATCCCTGACCCAGACCCTAAACCCGGGGGTCATTGTGACGTCAGGGAGTCCCCGCCCCTTTAACAGCTGATTCGCAGAAATTTGTTTAAACCCCAAACCGTGAAGAAAGGATAAAGTTTCCCAGTGAATTTATTCCCAGTGAAGGTGTGGAGATGGGACTTGGTGTCCACGTTGTAAAATGAAACTGTCCCAGATTCATAACTGAGATAAACTCCCATTTTCCTGGGGATCAGATCGACAGGGAGAGGGGAT
>NW_025148797.1:0-1341 GCF_004010195.1 Chiloscyllium plagiosum | reverse complement strand
ATCGTGACTGGGAACTGTCTGCAGGATAGTGAGAGGGAGGTGCCTTCTGGGTAGTGACTGGGAATTGCCTGCAGGGTAGTGACTGGGAGCTGCCTGCATGTTAGTGAGTGGGAGCTGCCTACAGGATAGTGACTGGAAACTGACTACAGGATAGTGGCTTGTAACTGCCTGCTGGATAATGACTGGGAGCTGCCTACAGGAGAGTGACTGGGAGCTGCCTACAGGATAGTGACAGGGAAATGACTACAGGATAGTGACTGGGAACTGCGTACAGGATAGTGACTGGGAACTGCCTACAGGACAGTGACTGGGAACTGCTTGCAGGATAGTGACTGGGAACTGACTACAGGATAGTGGCTGGGAACTGCCCGCTGGATAATGACTGGGAGCTGCCGACAGGAGACTGACCGGGAACTCCCTACAGGATAATGACTGGGAGTTGTCTACACGAGAGTGACTGGGAACTATCAACAGGAGAGTGACTGGGAGCTGACTATCGGATATTGATTGGGAGCTGCCTACAGGATAGTGACTGGGAAATGCCCACAGGATAGTGACTGGGAAGCTCCTACAGGATAGTGACTGGGAGCTGACGACAGGATAGTGAGTGGGAACTGCCTATCGGATAGTGACTGGGAAATACATACAGGATCGTGACTGGGAACTGCCGACAGCATTGTGACTGGGAAGTACTTACAGGATAGTGATTGGGAGCTGCCGACACGACAGTGACCGGGAAATGACGACACGATATCAACTGGGAACTGCCTACAGGATAGTTACTGAGATATGCCTACGGGATAGTGACTGGGAGCTGACTATAGTATAGTGACAGTGTGCTGCTTACAGGATAGTGACTGGGAACTGCTTACAGGATATTGTCTGGGAACTGCGTACTGGATAGTGACTGGGAACTGCTTGCAGGATAGTTACTGGGAACTGACTACAGGGTAGTGAATGACTACAGGATAGTGACTGGGTGCTGCTTACAGGATAGTGACTGGGAACTGCCGACGGGATAGTGACTAGGAGCTACTTACAGGTTCGTGACTGGGAGCTGCTTACAGGATAGTGACTGGGAACTGCTTACAGGATAGTGACTGGGAACTGACTACAGGGTAGTGAATGGGAACTGCCTATAGGATAGTGACTGGGAACTGCCTATAGGATAGTGACTGGAAACTGCTTACAGGATAGTGACTGGGAAATGTGTACAGGATCGTGACTGGGAACTGCCGACAGGATCGTGACTGGGAAATACTTACAGGATAGTGACTGGGAGTTGCCGACACGATAGTTACTGGGTATTGACTATACGATAGTGACTGGGAACTGCCTACA
>NW_025148796.1:0-1341 GCF_004010195.1 Chiloscyllium plagiosum | reverse complement strand
CTCTCTGGAGGGAAAATCAATTCTTTCTCCAGTTAAAATGATTGTGTTGTCCCTGTATCTCTCAGTTTGGTTCTGGGTTTAGCTGAAGAAAAAGTGGTCACCATTCCTTTTGATAAAAATCCTGTCCACCTCTCATCTACCTTCCAACTTCCTTTACTAATGACAGAATTCACCTTCGGCCTTTTTGTTGTAGTTACAGCTACAACCTGCTCCGTGGGATTATCTGTTTGTGTTCCCTTCTCTGATTCATTTTTACTAACTCCTATAAATCCCATGGATCTACCTCAGAACTTCCAACATTCCAAAAACACATGGCCCACCTTATTCCTAGAGAAACATTTCAGCTTCTGACCATCACTTCCACCCTCAGCAATTTCCTTCTTAATCTGAGGAGGAGTTCTCGGGCTGTTCCCTCCTGTCCATTCTCTCCCCTGGCTACCTGCCTTCCTCACACTCTCTCAATTTTTATTTTACTCCCATATCTGGGCCTGATGGGAATAAGGTTTCTGGAACAGTCTCCCATCAGGTGGTTTCTCCACCTCCTGATGCTGCTTGGCTTGTTGTGCTCTTCCAGCCTCCTGTTTGTCTACTTTGGATTCCAGCATCTGCAGGGTTTTGGCTTTAATGAAGTCTATAATCATGAGCCATTCTAGCTGCTTGTCTTACTGTCGTTCCCCTTTGGTCTTCTACATGAATTCCGATTCATGAAGGGAAGGAAGTTTTGAATTCTTCTCAGAGAATAATTTCTCTGAGAGCATTGTAAGTATTCTCAGCTGTTTTGTGGAGGCTGTTTCTTTAAGTTCTGAAACCTCTGTCTGTTTGTTTCCGAGACCAACTCATCTGCACTTTTCATCGTTTCACATCGTTGTGATCCTGAGAACGTTCCTCTGACAGGGATGTAGTAACCTCGTGTGCTTCCCAAGTTCATATTTGCATGGGCAAGTTCTATTGTTTTTCTCTCCCTCACTTGTTTAACTATCTTCTCAAACAACATGAAAAATGTTTCCACATCCTTCTCTTCATAGTTATAGAGTCATACAGCAAACAAACAGGCCCTTCTGCCCACCATGTCGACGCCGGTAAGTAAACACCAAACTGCACTAATCCCATTTACCTGCACTTGGTCCATAGCCTTCCATGCCCTGGCATTTTATGTGCACGTCTGGATGTTTTTTAAATGTTGTGAGAGGACCTGTCTCCACCACAATCTCAGGCAGCATATTCCATATGTCTACCACCCTCTGGGAGAAAAAAAAAGCTTAATCAAATCCCCTCTAAAACACATTTTCTTCACATTAAGCTTATTCTCTCTGATCTTAGACATGCCTGCCATGGGGAAAA
>NW_025148795.1:0-1341 GCF_004010195.1 Chiloscyllium plagiosum | reverse complement strand
GTGGGAAAAATGTGCTCATTAGATCATTTTAAATCTTTTCCCTCTCATCGGAAATCCATGCCCTCTAGTTTTGGGGAAAAAGACCTTGGCTATACAACCTATACATGCTCCTCACGCTGCAGGAATAAAATAACCCAATCATCAAAGTTTGTGGGAACCCAATCTACTCACACTCTCCTAATAGCTCCAATCCAAACAACATGCTTGTAAATCTTAACTGACTCTCTTCAATTTTCACAATATATTTCCAAAAGGAGGGAGACCAGAATTGAATGCAGGACTCCAAAAGTGGCCAAAGTAATGTGCTGTACAGCAGCAACATGACCATCCAATTCATATAGTCAAAGCACTGGCCAATAAAGGCAAGCATACCAAATGTATGCCTTCTTCACAATCCTATCTACCTGCGACGCTTCTTTCAAGAAACTATGAACCTGCATTCCAAGGTCGCTTTGTTCATCAACAACCCCCAGGACGTTAGCATGAACTGTACATGTCCTGCCCTGATTTGCATTTCCAAAATGCAGCACCTCCCATTGATTTACATTAAAAACCATCTGCCAATTGTCAGCCCATCTGCCCATCTGATCAAGATTCCATTGTACTCTGAGGTAAACCTTCTATTTTCTACACAACAACATCATTTTTGGTTTCATCTGCAAACGTAGCAACTATTGCTGAAATGTTCACATCGAAATGATTTATGTGAATAGTGAAATGCAGTGGAGCCAGCACTAACCCTTGTAGTACACCAATGGTCACAACCCTCCTTTTTGAAAAGCAATCCTTCACCACCACCTTCTGTCTCCTGCCTTCGGGCTAATTGTGTCTACACATGGCTATTTCTCCCTGTATTCCGTATGAACTAAACTTGTTAACCAATCTACCATGCAGGAAGTTGGCAAATTTCTGGCTGAAGTCCATACCAACAATATACACCTCTGCCTCAATGAATCCTCTGAGTCACTTCTTCAAACATACTCAGTCAATTTAGTGAGACACAACTTTCCGTGCTTCGACCCATGTGGCCTATCACTTATCAGTCCTTGTTTTTCAAAATCCATGCAAACCTTGTGCCTCATAATCCTTATCAACAGCTTTCCTTCCACTGAAGGCTGGCTCACTAGCTTTTCCTTACCAACCTTCTTAAGTGTTGTCAGTAATCGCACCAAATTCGCAAGCCTCCTACGTTCTGCTACCTCATCTGTAACAATTGACGATACGAATATCTCAGCAATGGGCCCATCAATCACTTCACTCGCTTCCCACAGAGTTCTGGGGTACATCTGATCAGGTCCTGGAGATTTCTCCACCTTTACGGGTTTCCGAACTCCAGCATCT
>NW_025148794.1:0-1341 GCF_004010195.1 Chiloscyllium plagiosum | reverse complement strand
ACACCACCTGCCCTGGTGTCTGAGATAGAAACACCACTTGCCCTGGTGTCTGAGACAGAAACACCACCTGTCCTGGCATCTGAGATAGAAACACCACTGTCCTGGTGTCGGAGATAAAAACACCACCTGCCCTGGTGTCTGAGATAGAAACACCACCTGTCCTGGTGTCTGAGACAGAAACACCACTTGCCCTGGTGTCTGAGATAGAAACACCACTTGCCCAGGTGTCTGAGATAGAAACACCACCTGCCCTGGTCTCTGAGACAGAAACCCAACGTGCCCTGATGTCTGAGATAAAAACACCACGTGTTCTGGTGTCTGAGACAGAAACACCACCAGTCCTGGCGTCTGAGGCAGAAACACCACCTGTTCTGGTGTCTGAGACAGAAACACCACCTGCCCAGGTGTCTGAGATAGAAACACCACCTGTCCAGGTGTCTGAGATAAAAACACCAGCTGTCCTGTTGTCAGAGATAGAAACACCACCTGCCCTGGTGTCTGATTTAGAAACAACACATGCCCAGGTGCCTGAGATAGAAACACCACCTGTCCTGGTGTCTGAGATAAAAACACCACCGGTCCAGGCATCTGAGATAGAAACACCACATGCCCTGGTGTCTGAGATAGAAACACCATCTGCACGGGTGTCTGAGACAGAAACACCACCTTCACTGGGTCTGAGATAGAAACACCACCTGTCCTGGCATCTGAGATAGAAACACCACCTGTCCTGGTGTCTGAGACGGAAACACCACTTGCCCTGGTGACTGTGACAGAAACACCAACTGCCCTATTGTCTGAGATAGAAACACCACCTGTCCTGGCATCAGAGATAGAAACCCCACGTGTCCTGATGTCTGAGATAAAAACACCAGCTGTCCTGGTGTCAGAGATAGAAACACCACCTGCCCTGGTGTCTGAGATAGAAACAACACATGCTCAGGTGTCTGTGACAGAAACACAAACTGCCCTATTGTCTGAGATAGAAACACCACCTGTCCTGGTGTCTGAGACAAAAACACCAGCTGTCCTGGTGTCTGAAATAAAAACACCACCTGTCCAGGCATCTGAGATAGAAACACCATCTGCACGGGTGTCTGAGATAGAAACACTACCTGTCCTGGCATCTGAGATAGAAACACCACCTGTCCTGGTGTTTGAGATAGAAACGCCACATGTCCTGGTGTCTGAGATAGAAACATCACCTGCCCTGGTGTCTGAGATAGAAACACCATCTGCACTGATGTCTGAGATAGAAACACCACCTGCCCTGGTGTCTGAGATAGAAACATCACTTGCCCTGGTGTCTGAGACAGAAACACCACCTGTCCTGGCATCTGA
>NW_025148793.1:0-1341 GCF_004010195.1 Chiloscyllium plagiosum | reverse complement strand
TAGGAGTATCTGTGTGTGAGTGTATATAGGAGTATTTGTATGTGTGTGTGTGTGAGTGTATATAGGAGTATCTGTGTGTGTGTGTTTATAGGAGTATCTGTCTGTGTGTATAGGAGTATCTGTGTGTGTGTGTGTATAGGAGTATCTGTGTGTGTGTGTATAGGAGTATCTGTGTGTGTGTATAGGAGTATCTGTGTGTGTGTGTGTATAGGAGTATCTGTGTGTGTGTACAGGAAAATCTGTGTGTGTGTATATAGGAGTATCTGTGTGTGTGTGTGTGTCTAGGAGTATCTGTGTGTGTGTGTGTGTATAGGAGTATCTGTGTGTGTATACGAGTATGTGTGTGCGTGTATAGGAGTATGTGTGTGTGGACAGGAGTATGTGTGTGTGTGTATAGGAGTATCTGTGTGTGTGTGTGTGTGTATAGGAGTATCTGTGTGTGTGTGCGTGTATAGGAGTATCTGTATATGTGTGTGTGTACAGGAGTATCTGTTTGTGTGTGTGTATATGAGTGTGTGTGTGTGTGTATAGGAGTATCTGCGTGTGTGTGTATAGGAGTATCTGTGTGTGTGTGTGTATAGGAGTATCTGCGTGTGTGTGTGTGTGTATAGGAGTATCTGTTTGTGTGTATATAGGAGTATCTGTGTGTATAGGAGTATCTGTTTGTGTGTGTGTGTATAGGAGTATTTGCGTGCGTGTGTGTATAGGAGTATCTGCGTGTGTGTGTGTATGGGAGTATCTGCGTGTGTGTGTGTATGTAGGAGTATCTGTGTGTGTGTGTATAGGAGTATCTGGGTGTGTGTGTGTGTGTATAGGAGTATCTGTGTGTGTGTGTGTGTGTGTGTGTGTGTATAGGAGTATCTGTCCGTGTACGTGTGTGTGTGTGTAGGAGTATCTGTCCGTGTGTATGTGTGTCTGTGTGTACAGGAGTATCTGTGTGTGTGTGTGTGTGTGTGTGTTTGTGTATAGGAGTATCTGTGTTTGTGTGTGTGTGTATAGGAGTATCTGTGTGTGTGTGCATAGGAGTATGTGTGTGTGTACAGGAGTATCTGTTTGTGTGTGTGTGTATAGGAGTATCTGCGTGTGTGTGTGTATAGGAGTATCTGCGTGTGTGTGTCTATAGGAGTATCTGTGTGTGTGTATAGGAGTATCTGTGTGTGTGCGTGTATAGGCGTATGTGTGTGTGTGTGTATTCGAGTATCTGTGTGTGTGTGTGTATATAGGAGTATCTGTGTGTGTGTATATATAGGAGTATCTGTGTGTGTGTGTGTATAGGAGTATCTGTGTGTGTGTGTATAGGAGTATCTATGTGTGTGTATAGGAGTATCTGTGTGTGTGTAT